>NW_028296675.1:0-300000 GCF_055471065.1 Atractosteus spatula | reverse complement strand
AACAGTAAGAAAGAACCTTATTTAACTTTTAAACTCTTGCTTTGGGCTTTGAAATCACAGGCATATTAACAGACATAGCCAAAATGTATTAGTTGTTTCGGACTTTTAGGCAACTTAAGCCTAAACGTTCATTCATTCAGCTCTCCGTTCAACTCAAAATTTCCAATGAAAGAATACCTTTCAACAATTAAGTTGGCCATTCCTGACACACTAATTTGGTTTTGGGACTGTTGTATTTTCTTTTCATTCTCATACTTTTATTCAGAGAAGCAAATTTTCCAGTCAAATGAGTGGAATATTGTGATAGTTGTCTTTGAGAAATATTTGAACCCTAACCCTAACTAGCAAAACCCGAAGCTAGGGTTAGGGTTTTATTCCCATACAATGTAGACAGTTTTTGATGGTATGGTTGTGTTTTAGGGCTAAAAGGATACTTAGGAATGTAGTTCTTTCAATGTTTTCTCAACATTTTTTTCTGACCTATATGGCTGTATACAGTGCTCTGCCCGAAAAAGGAATGGTGTCTGAATTGATCTACAAGCAACAGTAAGAAGAACCTTATTTAACTTTTAAACTCTTGCTTTGGGCTTTGAAATCACAGGCATATTAATAGACAAAGCCAAAATGTATTAGTTGTTTCGGAATTTTAGGCAACTTAAGCCTAAACGTTCATTCATTCAGCACTCCGTTCAACAGAAAATTTTCAATGAAAGAATACCTTTCAACAATTAAGTTGACCATTCCTGACACACTAATTTGGTTTTGGCACTGTTGTATTGTCTTTTCAGACTCATACTTTTATTCAGAGAAGCAAATTTTCCAGTCAAATGAGTGGAATATTAGGATAGTTCTCTTTGAGAAATATTTGAACCTTAACCCTAACTAGCAAAACCCGAAGCTAGGGTTAGGGTTTTATTCCCATACAATGTAGACAGTTTTTGATGGTATGGCTGTGTTTTAGGGCTAAAAGGATACTTAGGAATGTAGTTCTTTCAATGTTTTCTCAACATTTTTTTCTGACCTATATGGCTGTATACAGTGCTCTGCCCCAAAAAGGAATGCTGTCTGAATTGATCTACAAGCAACAGTAAGAAAGAACCTTATTTAACTTTTAAACTCTTGCTTTGGGCTTTGAAATCACAGGCATATTAATAGACAAAGCCAAAATGTATTAGTTGTTTCGGACTTTTAGGCAATTAAGCCTAAACGTTCATTCATTCAGCACTCCGTTCAACACAAAATTTCCAATGAAAGAATACCTTTCAACAATTAAGTTGACCATTCCTGACACACTAATTTGGTTTTGGAACTGTTGTATTGTCTTTTCAGACTCATACTTTTATTCAGAGAAGCAAATTTTCCAGTCAAATGAGTGGAATATTGAGATAATTGTCTTTGAGAAATATTTGAACCCTAACCCTAACTAGCAAAACCCGAAGCTAGGGTTAGGGTTTTATTCCCATACAATGTAGACAGTTTTTAATGGTATGGTTGTGTTTTATGGCTAAAAGGATACTTAGGAATGTAGTTCTTTCAATGTTTTCTCAACATTTTTTTCTGACCTATATGGCTTTATACAGTGCTCTGCCCGAAAAAGGAATGGTGTCTGAATTGATCTACAAGCAACAGTAAGAAAGAACCTTATTTAACTTTTAAACTCTTGCTTTGGGCTTTGAAATCACAGGCATATTAATAGACAAAGCCAAAATGTATTAGTTGTTTTGGACTTTTAGGCAATTAAGCCTAAACGTTCATTCATTCAGCACTCCGTTCAACACAAAATTTCCAATGAAAGAATACCTTTCAACAATTAAGTTGACCATTCCTGACACACTAATTTGGTGTTGGCACTGTTGTATTGTCTTTTCAGACTCATACTTTTATTCAGAGAAGCAAATTTTCCAGTCAAATGAGTGGAATATTGAGATAATTGTGTTTGAGAAATATTTGAACCCTAACCCTAACTAGGAAAACCCGAAGCTAGGGTTAGGGTTTTATTCCCATACAATGTAGACAGTTTTTGATGGTATGGCTGTGTTTTAGGGCTAAAAGGATACTTAGGAATGTAGTTCTTTCAATGTTTTCTCAACATTTTTTTCTGACCTATATGGCTGTATTCAGTGCTCTGCCCAAAAAAGGAATGGTGTCTGTATTGATCTAGAAGCAACAGTAAGAAAGAACCTTATTTAACTTTTAAACTCTTGCCATGGGCTTTGAAATCACAGGTATATTAATAGACAAAGCCAAAATGTATTAGTTGTTTCGGAATTTTAGGCAATTAAGCCTAAACGTTCATTCATTCAGCACTCCGTTCAACACAAAATTTCCAATGAAAGAATACCTTTCAACAATTAAGTTGACCATTCCTGACACACTAATTTGGTTTTGGCACTGTTGTATTGTCTTTTCAGACTCATACTTTTATTCCGAGAAGCAAATTTTCCAGTCAAATGAGTGGAATATTGAGATAATTGTCTTTGAGAAATATTTGAACCCTAACCCTAACTAGCAAAACCCGAAGCTAGGGTTAGGGTTTTATTCCCATACAATGTAGACAGTTTCTGATGGTATGGCTGTGTTTTAGGGCTAAAAGGATACTTAGGAATGTAGTTCTTTCAATGTTTTCTCAGTATTTTTTTCTGACCTATATGGCTGTATACAGTGCTCTGCCCCAAAAAGGAATGCTGTGTGAATTGATCTACAAGCAACAGTAAGAAAGAACCTTATTTAACTTTTAAACTCTTGCTTTGGGCTTTGAAATCACAGGCATATTAATAGACAAAGCCAAAATGTATTAGTTGTTTCGGACTTTTAGGCAATTAAGCCTAAACGTTCATTCATTCAGCACTCCGTTCAACACAAAATTTCCAATGAAAGAATACCTTTCAACAATTAAGTTGACCATTCCTGACACACTAATTTGGTGTTGGCACTGTTGTATTGTCTTTTCAGACTCATACTTTTATTCAGAGAAGCAAATTTTCCAGTCAAATGAGTGGAATATTGAGATAATTGTGTTTGAGAAATATTTGAACCCTAACCCTAACTAGGAAAACCCGAAGCTAGGGTTAGGGTTTTATTCCCATACAATGTAGACAGTTTTTGATGGTATGGCTGTGGTTTAGGGCTAAAAGGATACTTAGGAATGTAGTTCTTTCAATGTTTTCTCAACATTTTTTTCTGACCTATATGGCTGTATACAGTGCTCTACCCAAAAAAGGAATGGTGTCTGTATTGATCTACAAGCAACAGTAAGAAAGAACCTTATTTAACTTTTAAACTCTTGCTTTGGGCTTTGAAATCACAGGCATATTAACAGATATAGCCAAAATGTATTAGTTGTTTCGGACTTTTAGGCAAATTAAGCCTAAACGTTCATTCATTCAGCTCTCCGTTCAACACAAAATTTCCAATGAAAGAATACCTTTCAACAATTAAGTTGGCCATTCCTGAGACACTAATTTGGATTTGGCACTGTTGCATTGTCTTTTCAGTGTCATACTTTGATTCAGAGAAGCAAATTCTCCTTCAAATGAGTGGAATATTAGGATAGTTGTCTTTGAGAAATATTTGAAACCTAACCCTAACTAGCAAAACCCGAAACTAGGGTTAGGGTTTTATTCCCATACAATGTAGACAGTTTTTGATGGTATGGCTGTGTTTTAGGGCTAAAAGGATACTTAGGAATGTAGTTCTTTCAATGTTTTCTCAACATTTTTTTCTGACCTATATGGCAGTATACAGTGCTCTGCCCGAAAAAGGAATGGTGTCTGAATTGATCTACAAGCAACAGTAAGAAAGAACCTTATTTAACTTTTAAACTCTTGCCATGGGCTTTGAAATCACAGGTATATTAATAGACAAAGCCAAAATGTATTAGTTGTTTCGGAATTTTAGGCAATTAAGCCTAAACGTTCATTCATTCAGCACTCCGTTCAACACAAAATTTGTAATGAAAGAATACCTTTCAACAATTAAGTTGACCATTCCTGACACACTAATTTGGTTTTGGCACTGTTGTATTGTCTTTTCAGACTCATACTTTTATTCCGAGAAGCAAATTTTCCAGTCAAATGAGTGGAATATTGAGATAATTGTCTTTGAGAAATATTTGAACCCTAACCCTAACTAGCAAAACCCGAAGCTAGGGTTAGGGTTTTATTCCCATACAATGTAGACAGTTTCTGATGGTATGGCTGTGTTTTAGGGCTAAAAGGATTCTTAGGAATGTAGTTCTTTCAATGTTTTCTCAGTATTTTTTTCTGACCTATATGGCTGTATACAGTGCTCTGCCCCAAAAAGGAATGGTGTCTGAATTGATCTACAAGCAACAGTAAGAAAGAACCTTATTTAACTTTTAAACTCTTGCTTTGGGCTTTGAAATCACAGGCATATTAATAGACAAAGCCAAAATGTATTAGTTGTTTCGGACTTTTAGGCAATTAAGCCTAAACGTTCATTCATTCAGCACTCCGTTCAACACAAAATTTCCAATGAAAGAATACCTTTCAACAATTAAGTTGACCATTCCTGACACACTAATTTGGTGTTGGCACTGTTGTATTGTCTTTTCAGACTCATACTTTTATTCAGAGAAGCAAATTTTCCAGTCAAATGAGTGGAATATTGAGATAATTGTGTTTGAGAAATATTTGAACCCTAACCCTAACTAGCAAAACTCGAAGCTAGGGTTAGGGTTTTATTCCCATACAATGTAGACAGTTTTTGATGGTATGGCTGTGTTTTAGGGCTAAAATGATACTTAGGAATGTAGTTCTTTCAATGTTTTCTCAATATTTTTTTCTGACCTATATGGCTGTATACAGTGCTCTGCCCCAAAAAGGAATGTTGTCTTAATTTATCTACAAGCAACAGTAAGAAAGAACCTTATTTAACTTTTAAACTCTTGCTTTGGGCTTTGAAATCACAGGCATATTAACAGACATAGCCAAAATGTATTAGTTGTTTCGGACTTTTAGGCAACTTAAGCCTAAACGTTCATTCATTCAGCTCTCCGTTCAACTCAAAATTTCCAATGAAAGAATACCTTTCAACAATTAAGTTGGCCATTCCTGACACACTAATTTGGTTTTGGGACTGTTGTATTTTCTTTTCATTCTCATACTTTTATTCAGAGAAGCAAATTTTCCAGTCAAATGAGTGGAATATTGTGATAGTTGTCTTTGAGAAATATTTGAACCCTAACCCTAACTAGCAAAACCCGAAGCTAGGGTTAGGGTTTTATTCCCATACAATGTAGACAGTTTTTGATGGTATGGTTGTGTTTTAGGGCTAAAAGGATACTTAGGAATGTAGTTCTTTCAATGTTTTCTCAACATTTTTTTCTGACCTATATGGCTGTATACAGTGCTCTGCCCGAAAAAGGAATGGTGTCTGAATTGATCTACAAGCAACAGTAAGAAGAACCTTATTTAACTTTTAAACACTTGCTTTGGGCTTTGAAATCACAGGCATATTAATAGACAAAGCCAAAATGTATTAGTTGTTTCGGACTTTTAGGCAATTAAGCCTAAACGTTCATTCATTCAGCACTCCGTTCAACAAAAAATTTCCAATGAAAGAATACCTTTCAACAATTAAGTTGACCATTCCTGACACACTAATTTGGTTTTGGAACTGTTGTATTGTCTTTTCAGACTCATACTTTTATTCAGAGAAGCAAATTTTCCAGTCAAATGAGTGGAATATTGAGATAATTGTCTTTGAGAAATATTTGAACCCTAACCCTAACTAGCAAAACCCGAAGCTAGGGTTAGGGTTTTATTCCCATACAATGTAGACAGTTTTTAATGGTATGGTTGTGTTTTATGGCTAAAAGGATACTTAGGAATGTAGTTCTTTCAATGTTTTCTCAACATTTTTTTCTGACCTATATGGCTGTATACAGTGCTCTGCCCAAAAAAGGAATGGTGTCTGTATTGATCTACAAGCAACAGTAAGAAAGAACCTTATTTAACATTTAAACTCTTGCTTTGGGCTTTGAAATCACAGGCATATTAACAGACATAGCCAAAATGTATTAGTTGTTTCGGACTTTTAGGCAACTTAAGCCTAAACGTTCATTCATTCAGCTCTCCGTTCAACACAAAATTTCCAATGAAAGAATACCTTTCAACAATTAAGTTGGCCATTCCTGACACACTAATTTGGATTTGGCACTGTTGCATTGTCTTTTCAGTGTCATACTTTGATTCAGAGAAGCAAATTCTCCTTCAAATGAGTGGAATATTAGGATAGTTGTCTTTGAGAAATATTTGAAACCTAACCCTAACTAGCAAAACCCGAAACTAGGGTTAGGGTTTTATTCCCATACAATGTAGACAGTTTTTGATGGTATGGCTGTGTTTTAGGGCTAAAAGGATACTTAGGAATGTAGTTCTTTCAATGTTTTCTCAACATTTTTTTCTGACCTATATGGCTGTATACAGTGCTCTGCCCGAAAAAGGAATGGTGTCTGAATTGATCTACAAGCAACAGTAAGAAAGAACCTTATTTAACTTTTAAACTCTTGCTTTGGGCTTTGAAATCACAGGTATATTAATAGACAAAGCCAAAATGTATTAGTTGTTTCGGAATTTTAGGCAATTAAGCCTAAACGTTCATTCATTCAGCTCTCCGTTCAACACAAATTTTCCAATGAAAGAATACCTTTCAACAATTAAGTTGGCCATTCCTGACACACTAATTTGGATTTGGCACTGTTGTATTGTCTTTTCAGTGTCATACTTTGATTCAGAGAAGCAAATTCTCCTTCAAATGAGTGGAATATTAGGATAGTTGTCTTTGAGAAATATTTGAACCCTAACCCTAACTAGCAAAACCCGAAGCTAGGGTTAGGGTTTTATTCCCATACAATGTAGACAGTTTTTGATTGTATGGCTGTGTTTTAGGGCTGAAAGGATACTTAGGAATGTTGTTCTTTCAATGTTTTCTCAACATTTTTTTCTAACCTATATGGCTGTATACAGTGCTCTGCCCCAAAAAGGAATGGTGTCTGAATTGATCTACAAGCAACAGTAAGAAAGAACCTTATTTAACTTTTAAACTCTTGCTTTGGGCTTTGAAATCACAGGCATATTAATAGACAAAGCCAAAATGTATTAGTTGTTTCGGACTTTTAGGCAATTAAGCCTAAACGTTCATTCATTCAGCACTCCGTTCAACACAAAATTTCCAATGAAAGAATACCTTTCAACAATTAAGTTGACCATTCCTGACACACTAATTTGGTTTTAGCACTGTTGTATTGTCTTTTCAGACTCGTACTTTTATTCAGAGAAGCAAATTTTCCAGTCAAATGAGTGGAATATTGAGATAATCGTCTTTGAGAAATATTTGAACCCTAACCCTAACTAGCAAAACCCGAAGCTAGGGTTAGGGTTTTATTCCCATACAATGTAGACAGTTTTTGATGGCATGGTTGTGTTTTAGGGCTAAAAGGATACTTAGGAATGTTGTTCTTTCAATGTTTTCTCAACATTTTTTTCTGACCTATATGGCTGTATACAGTGCTCTGCCCGAAAAAGGAATGGTGTCTGAATTGATCTACAAGCAACAGTAAGAAGAACCTTATTTAACTTTTAAACTCTTGCTTTGGGCTTTGAAATCACAGGCATATTAATAGACAAACCCAAAATGTATTAGTTGTTTCGGACTTTTAGGCAACTTAAGACTAAACGTTCATTTATTCAGATCTCCGTTCAACTCAAAATTTCCAATGAAAGAATACCTTTCAACAATTAAGTTGGCCATTCCTGACACACTAATTTGGTTTTGGGACTGTTGTATTGTCTTTTCATTCTCATACTTTTATTCAGAGAAGCAAATTTTCCAGTCAAATGAGTGGAATATTGTGATAGTTGTCTTTGAGAAATATTTGAACCCTAACCCTAACTAGCAAAACCCGAAGCTAGGGTTAGGGTTTTATTCCCATACAATGTAGACAGTTTTTGATGGTATGGTTGTGTTTTAGGGCTAAAAGGATACTTAGGAATGTAGTTCTTTCAATGTTTTCTCAACATTTTTTTCTGACCTATATGGCTGTATACAGTGCTCTGCCCGAAAAAGGAATGGTGTCTGAATTGATCTGCAAGCAACAGTAAGAAAGAACCTTATTTAACTTTTAAACTCTTGCTTTGGGCTTTGAAATCACAGGCATATTAAGAGACATAGCCAAAATGTATTAGTTGTTTCGGACTTTTAGGCTACTTAAGCCTAAAAGTTCATTCAGTCTGCACTCCGTTCAACACAAAATTTCCAATGAAAGAATACCTTTCAACAATTAAGTTGACCATTCCTGACACACTAATTTGGTTTTGGAACTGTTGTATTGTCTTTTCAGACTCATACTTTTATTCAGAGAAGCAAATTTTCCAGTCAAATGAGTGGAATATTGAGATAATTGTCTTTGAGAAATATTTGAACCCTAACCCTAACTAGCAAAACCCGAAGCTAGGGTTAGGGTTTTATTCCCATACAATGTAGACAGTTTTTAATGGTATGGTTGTGTTTTAGGGCTAAAAGGATACTTAGGAATGTAGTTCTTTCAATGTTTTCTCAACATTTTTTTCTGACCTATATGGCTGTATACAGTGCTCTGCCCGAAAAAGGCATGGTGTCTGAATTGATCTACAAGCAACAGTAAGAAAGAACCTTATTTAACTTTTAAACTCTTGCTTTGGGCTTTGAAATCATAGGCATATTAATAGACAAATCCAAAATGTATTAGTTGTTTCAGACTTTTAGGCAATTAAGTCTAAACGTTCATTCATTCAGCACTCCGTTCAATACAAAATTTCCAATGAAAGAATACCTTTCAACAATTAAGTTGGCCATTCCTGACACACTAATTTGGATTTGGCACTGTTGCATTGTCTTTTCAGTGTCATACTTTGATTCAGAGAAGCAAATTCTCCTTCAAATGAGTGGAATATTAGGATAGTTGTCTTTGAGAAATATTTGAAACCTAACCCTAACTAGCAAAACCCGAAACTAGGGTTAGGGTTTTATTCCCATACAATGTAGACAGTTTTTGATGGTATGGCTGTGTTTTAGGGCTAAAAGGATACTTAGGAATGTAGTTCTTTCAATGTTTTCTCAATATTTTTTTCTGACCTATATGGCTGTATACAGTGCTCTGCCCCAAAAAGGAATGGTGTCTGAATTGATCTACAAGCAACAGTAAGAAAGAACCTTATTTAACTTTTAAACTCTTGCTTTGGGCTTTGAAATCACAGGCATATTAATAGACAAAGCCAAAATGTATTAGTTGTTTCGGACTTTTAGGCAATTAAGCCTAAACGTTCATTCATTCAGCACTCCGTTCAACACAAAATTTCCAATAAAAAATACCTTTCAACAATTAAGTTGACCATTCCTGACACACTAATTTGGTTTTGGCACTGTTGTATTGTCTTTTCAGACTCATACTTTGATTCAGAGAAGCAAATTTTCCAGTCAAATGAGTGGAATATTAGGATAGTTGTCTTTGAGAAATATTTGAACCCTAACTCTAACTAGCAAAACCCGAAGCTAGGGTTAGGGTTTTATTCCCATACAATGTAGACAGTTTTTGATGGCGTGGCTGTGTTTTAGGGCTAAAAGGATACTTAGGAATGTAGTTCTTTCAATGTTTTCTCAACATTTTTTTCTGACCTATATGGCTGTATACAGTGCTCTGCCCAAAAAAGGAATGGTGTCTGTATTGATCTACAAGCAACAGTAAGAAAGAACCTTATTTAACATTTAAACTCTTGCTTTGGGCTTTGAAATCACAGGCATATTAACAGACATAGCCAAAATGTATTAGTTGTTTCGGACTTTTAGGCAATTAAGCCTAAACGTTCATTCATTCAGCACTCCGTTCAACACAAAATTTCCAATGAAAGAATACCTTTCAACAATTAAGTTGGCCATTCCTGACACACTAATTTGGATTTGGCACTGTTGCATTGTCTTTTCAGTGTCATACTTTGATTCAGAGAAGCAAATTCTCCTTCAAATGAGTGGAATATTAGGATAGTTGTCTTTGAGAAATATTTGAAACCTAACCCTAACTAGCAAAACCCGAAACTAGGGTTAGGGTTTTATTCCCATACAATGTAGACAGTTTTTGATGGTATGGCTGTGTTTTAGGGCTAAAAGGATACTTAGGAATGTAGTTCTTTCAATGTTTTCTCAACATTTTTTTCTGACCTATATGGCTGTATACAGTGCTCTGCCCGAAAAAGGAATGGTGTCTGAATTGATCTACAAGCAACAGTAAGAAAGAACCTTATTTAACTTTTAAACTCTTGCTTTGGGCTTTGAAATCACAGGTATATTAATAGACAAAGCCAAAATGTATTAGTTGTTTCGGAATTTTAGGCAATTAAGCCTAAACGTTCATTCATTCAGCTCTCCGTTCAACACAAATTTTCCAATGAAAGAATACCTTTCAACAATTAAGTTGGCCATTCCTGACACACTAATTTGGATTTGGCACTGTTGTATTGTCTTTTCAGTGTCATACTTTGATTCAGAGAAGCAAATTCTCCTTCAAATGAGTGGAATATTAGGATAGTTGTCTTTGAGAAATATTTGAACCCTAACCCTAACTAGCAAAACCCGAAGCTAGGGTTAGGGTTTTATTCCCATACAATGTAGACAGTTTTTGATTGTATGGCTGTGTTTTAGGGCTGAAAGGATACTTAGGAATGTTGTTCTTTCAATGTTTTCTCAACATTTTTTTCTAACCTATATGGCTGTATACAGTGCTCTGCCCCAAAAAGGAATGGTGTCTGAATTGATCTACAAGCAACAGTAAGAAAGAACCTTATTTAACTTTTAAACTCTTGCTTTGGGCTTTGAAATCACAGGCATATTAATAGACAAAGCCAAAATGTATTAGTTGTTTCGGACTTTTAGGCAATTAAGCCTAAACGTTCATTCATTCAGCACTCCGTTCAACACAAAATTTCCAATGAAAGAATACCTTTCAACAATTAAGTTGACCATTCCTGACACACTAATTTGGTTTTAGCACTGTTGTATTGTCTTTTCAGACTCGTACTTTTATTCAGAGAAGCAAATTTTCCAGTCAAATGAGTGGAATATTGAGATAATCGTCTTTGAGAAATATTTGAACCCTAACCCTAACTAGCAAAACCCGAAGCTAGGGTTAGGGTTTTATTCCCATACAATGTAGACAGTTTTTGATGGCATGGTTGTGTTTTAGGGCTAAAAGGATACTTAGGAATGTTGTTCTTTCAATGTTTTCTCAACATTTTTTTCTGACCTATATGGCTGTATACAGTGCTCTGCCCGAAAAAGGAATGGTGTCTGAATTGATCTACAAGCAACAGTAAGAAGAACCTTATTTAACTTTTAAACTCTTGCTTTGGGCTTTGAAATCACAGGCATATTAATAGACAAACCCAAAATGTATTAGTTGTTTCGGACTTTTAGGCAACTTAAGACTAAACGTTCATTTATTCAGATCTCCGTTCAACTCAAAATTTCCAATGAAAGAATACCTTTCAACAATTAAGTTGGCCATTCCTGACACACTAATTTGGTTTTGGGACTGTTGTATTGTCTTTTCATTCTCATACTTTTATTCAGAGAAGCAAATTTTCCAGTCAAATGAGTGGAATATTGTGATAGTTGTCTTTGAGAAATATTTGAACCCTAACCCTAACTAGCAAAACCCGAAGCTAGGGTTAGGGTTTTATTCCCATACAATGTAGACAGTTTTTGATGGTATGGTTGTGTTTTAGGGCTAAAAGGATACTTAGGAATGTAGTTCTTTCAATGTTTTCTCAACATTTTTTTCTGACCTATATGGCTGTATACAGTGCTCTGCCCGAAAAAGGAATGGTGTCTGAATTGATCTGCAAGCAACAGTAAGAAAGAACCTTATTTAACTTTTAAACTCTTGCTTTGGGCTTTGAAATCACAGGCATATTAAGAGACATAGCCAAAATGTATTAGTTGTTTCGGACTTTTAGGCTACTTAAGCCTAAAAGTTCATTCAGTCTGCACTCCGTTCAACACAAAATTTCCAATGAAAGAATACCTTTCAACAATTAAGTTGACCATTCCTGACACACTAATTTGGTTTTGGAACTGTTGTATTGTCTTTTCAGACTCATACTTTTATTCAGAGAAGCAAATTTTCCAGTCAAATGAGTGGAATATTGAGATAATTGTCTTTGAGAAATATTTGAACCCTAACCCTAACTAGCAAAACCCGAAGCTAGGGTTAGGGTTTTATTCCCATACAATGTAGACAGTTTTTAATGGTATGGTTGTGTTTTAGGGCTAAAAGGATACTTAGGAATGTAGTTCTTTCAATGTTTTCTCAACATTTTTTTCTGACCTATATGGCTGTATACAGTGCTCTGCCCGAAAAAGGCATGGTGTCTGAATTGATCTACAAGCAACAGTAAGAAAGAACCTTATTTAACTTTTAAACTCTTGCTTTGGGCTTTGAAATCATAGGCATATTAATAGACAAATCCAAAATGTATTAGTTGTTTCAGACTTTTAGGCAATTAAGTCTAAACGTTCATTCATTCAGCACTCCGTTCAATACAAAATTTCCAATGAAAGAATACCTTTCAACAATTAAGTTGGCCATTCCTGACACACTAATTTGGATTTGGCACTGTTGCATTGTCTTTTCAGTGTCATACTTTGATTCAGAGAAGCAAATTCTCCTTCAAATGAGTGGAATATTAGGATAGTTGTCTTTGAGAAATATTTGAAACCTAACCCTAACTAGCAAAACCCGAAACTAGGGTTAGGGTTTTATTCCCATACAATGTAGACAGTTTTTGATGGTATGGCTGTGTTTTAGGGCTAAAAGGATACTTAGGAATGTAGTTCTTTCAATGTTTTCTCAATATTTTTTTCTGACCTATATGGCTGTATACAGTGCTCTGCCCCAAAAAGGAATGGTGTCTGAATTGATCTACAAGCAACAGTAAGAAAGAACCTTATTTAACTTTTAAACTCTTGCTTTGGGCTTTGAAATCACAGGCATATTAATAGACAAAGCCAAAATGTATTAGTTGTTTCGGACTTTTAGGCAATTAAGCCTAAACGTTCATTCATTCAGCACTCCGTTCAACACAAAATTTCCAATAAAAAATACCTTTCAACAATTAAGTTGACCATTCCTGACACACTAATTTGGTTTTGGCACTGTTGTATTGTCTTTTCAGACTCATACTTTGATTCAGAGAAGCAAATTTTCCAGTCAAATGAGTGGAATATTAGGATAGTTGTCTTTGAGAAATATTTGAACCCTAACTCTAACTAGCAAAACCCGAAGCTAGGGTTAGGGTTTTATTCCCATACAATGTAGACAGTTTTTGATGGCGTGGCTGTGTTTTAGGGCTGAAAGGATACTTAGGAATGTTGTTCTTTCAATGTTTTCTCAACATTTTTTTCTGACCTATATGGCTGTATACAGTGCTCTGCCCGAAAAAGGAATGGTGTCTGAATTGATCTACAAGCAACAGTAAGAAAGAACCTTATTTAACTTTTAAACTCTTGCTTTGGGCTTTGAAATCACAGGCATATTAATAGACAAAGCCAAAATGTATTAGTTGTTTTGGACTTGTTGGCAATTAAGCCTAAACGTTCATTCATTCAGCACTCCGTTCAACACAAAATTTCCAATGAAAGAATACCTTTCAACAATTAAGTTGACCATTCCTGACACACTAATTTGGTTTTGGCACTGTTGTATTGTCTTTTCAGACTCATACTTTTATTCAGAGAAGCAAATTTTCCAGTCAAATGAGTGGAATATTGAGATAATTGTCTTTGAGAAATATTTGAACCCAACCCTAACTAGCAAAACCCGAAGCTAGGGTTAGGGTTTTATTCCCATACAATGTAGACAGTTTTTGATGGCATGGCTGTGTTTTAGGGCTGAAAGGATACTTAGGAATGTTGTTCTTTCAATGTTTTCTCAACATTTTTTTCTGACGTATATGGCTGTATACAGTGCTCTGCCCCAAAAAGGAATGGTGTCTGAATTGATCTACAAGCAACAGTAAGAAAGAACCTTATTTAACTTTTAAACTCTTGCTTTGGGCTTTGAAATCACAGGCATATTAATAGACAAAGCCAAAATGTATTAGTTGTTTCGGACTTTTAGGCAATTAAGCCTAAACGTTCAATCATTCAGCACTCCGTTCAACACAAAATTTCCAATGAAAGAATACCTTTCAACAATTAAGTTGACCATTCCTGACACACTAATTTGGTTTTGGCACTGTTGTATTGTCTTTTCAGACTCATACTTTTATTCAGAGAAGCAAATTTTTCAGTCAAATGAGTGGAATATTGAGATAATTGTCTTTGAGTAATATTTGAACCCTAACCCTAACTAGCAAAACCCGAAGCTAGGGTTTGGATTTTATTCCCATACAATGTAGACAGTTTTTGATGGCATGGCTGTGTTTTAGGGCTGAAAGGATACTTAGGAATGTAGTTCTTTCAATGTTTTCTCAACATTTTTTTCTGACCTATATGGCTGTATACAGTGCTCTGCCCGAAAAAGGAATGGTGTCTGAATTGATCTGCAAGCAACAGTAAGAAAGAACCTTATTTAACTTTTAAACTCTTGCTTTGGGCTTTGAAATCACAGGCATATTAATAGACAAAGCCAAAATGTATTAGTTGTTTCGGACTTTTAGGCAATTAAGCCTAAACGTTCATTCATTCAGCACTCCGTTCAACACAAAATTTCCAATGAAAGAATACCTTTCAACAATTAAGTTGACCATTCCTGACACACTAATTTGGTGTTGGCACTGTTGTATTGTCTTTTCAGACTCATACTTTTATTCAGAGAAGCAAATTTTCCAGTCAAATGAGTGGAATATTGAGATAATTGTGTTTGAGAAATATTTGAACCCTAACCCTAACTAGCAAAACTCGAAGCTAGGGTTAGGGTTTTATTCCCATACAATGTAGACAGTTTTTGATGGTATGGCTGTGTTTTAGGGCTAAAATGATACTTAGGAATGTAGTTCTTTCAATGTTTTCTCAATATTTTTTTCTGACCTATATGGCTGTATACAGTGCTCTGCCCGAAAAAGGAATGGTGTCTGAATTGATCTACAAGCAACAGTAAGAAGAACCTTATTTAACTTTTAAACACTTGCTTTGGGCTTTGAAATCACAGGCATATTAATAGACAAAGCCAAAATGTATTAGTTGTTTCGGACTTTTAGGCAATTAAGCCTAAACGTTCATTCATTCAGCACTCCGTTCAACAAAAAATTTCCAATGAAAGAATACCTTTCAACAATTAAGTTGACCATTCCTGACACACTAATTTGGTTTTGGAACTGTTGTATTGTCTTTTCAGACTCATACTTTTATTCAGAGAAGCAAATTTTCCAGTCAAATGAGTGGAATATTGAGATAATTGTCTTTGAGAAATATTTGAACCCTAACCCTAACTAGCAAAACCCGAAGCTAGGGTTAGGGTTTTATTCCCATACAATGTAGACAGTTTTTAATGGTATGGTTGTGTTTTATGGCTAAAAGGATACTTAGGAATGTAGTTCTTTCAATGTTTTCTCAACATTTTTTTCTGACCTATATGGCTGTATACAGTGCTCTGCCCAAAAAAGGAATGGTGTCTGTATTGATCTACAAGCAACAGTAAGAAAGAACCTTATTTAACATTTAAACTCTTGCTTTGGGCTTTGAAATCACAGGCATATTAACAGACATAGCCAAAATGTATTAGTTGTTTCGGACTTTTAGGCAACTTAAGCCTAAACGTTCATTCATTCAGCTCTCCGTTCAACACAAAATTTCCAATGAAAGAATACCTTTCAACAATTAAGTTGGCCATTCCTGACACACTAATTTGGATTTGGCACTGTTGCATTGTCTTTTCAGTGTCATACTTTGATTCAGAGAAGCAAATTCTCCTTCAAATGAGTGGAATATTAGGATAGTTGTCTTTGAGAAATATTTGAAACCTAACCCTAACTAGCAAAACCCGAAACTAGGGTTAGGGTTTTATTCCCATACAATGTAGACAGTTTTTGATGGTATGGCTGTGTTTTAGGGCTAAAAGGATACTTAGGAATGTAGTTCTTTCAATGTTTTCTCAATATTTTTTTCTGACCTATATGGCTGTATACAGTGCTCTGCCCCAAAAAGGAATGGTGTCTGAATTGATCTACAAGCAACAGTAAGAAAGAACCTTATTTAACTTTTAAACTCTTGCTTTGGGCTTTGAAATCACAGGCATATTAATAGACAAAGCCAAAATGTATTAGTTGTTTCGGACTTTTAGGCAATTAAGCCTAAACGTTCATTCATTCAGCACTCCGTTCAACACAAAATTTCCAATAAAAAATACCTTTCAACAATTAAGTTGACCATTCCTGACACACTAATTTGGTTTTGGCACTGTTGTATTGTCTTTTCAGACTCATACTTTGATTCAGAGAAGCAAATTTTCCAGTCAAATGAGTGGAATATTAGGATAGTTGTCTTTGAGAAATATTTGAACCCTAACTCTAACTAGCAAAACCCGAAGCTAGGGTTAGGGTTTTATTCCCATACAATGTAGACAGTTTTTGATGGCGTGGCTGTGTTTTAGGGCTGAAAGGATACTTAGGAATGTTGTTCTTTCAATGTTTTCTCAACATTTTTTTCTGACCTATATGGCTGTATACAGTGCTCTGCCCGAAAAAGGAATGGTGTCTGAATTGATCTACAAGCAACAGTAAGAAAGAACCTTATTTAACTTTTAAACTCTTGCTTTGGGCTTTGAAATCACAGGCATATTAATAGACAAAGCCAAAATGTATTAGTTGTTTTGGACTTGTTGGCAATTAAGCCTAAACGTTCATTCATTCAGCACTCCGTTCAACACAAAATTTCCAATGAAAGAATACCTTTCAACAATTAAGTTGACCATTCCTGACACACTAATTTGGTTTTGGCACTGTTGTATTGTCTTTTCAGACTCATACTTTTATTCAGAGAAGCAAATTTTCCAGTCAAATGAGTGGAATATTGAGATAATTGTCTTTGAGAAATATTTGAACCCAACCCTAACTAGCAAAACCCGAAGCTAGGGTTAGGGTTTTATTCCCATACAATGTAGACAGTTTTTGATGGCATGGCTGTGTTTTAGGGCTGAAAGGATACTTAGGAATGTTGTTCTTTCAATGTTTTCTCAACATTTTTTTCTGACGTATATGGCTGTATACAGTGCTCTGCCCCAAAAAGGAATGGTGTCTGAATTGATCTACAAGCAACAGTAAGAAAGAACCTTATTTAACTTTTAAACTCTTGCTTTGGGCTTTGAAATCACAGGCATATTAATAGACAAAGCCAAAATGTATTAGTTGTTTCGGACTTTTAGGCAATTAAGCCTAAACGTTCAATCATTCAGCACTCCGTTCAACACAAAATTTCCAATGAAAGAATACCTTTCAACAATTAAGTTGACCATTCCTGACACACTAATTTGGTTTTGGCACTGTTGTATTGTCTTTTCAGACTCATACTTTTATTCAGAGAAGCAAATTTTTCAGTCAAATGAGTGGAATATTGAGATAATTGTCTTTGAGTAATATTTGAACCCTAACCCTAACTAGCAAAACCCGAAGCTAGGGTTTGGATTTTATTCCCATACAATGTAGACAGTTTTTGATGGCGTGGCTGTGTTTTAGGGCTGAAAGGATACTTAGGAATGTTGTTCTTTCAATGTTTTCTCAACATTTTTTTCTGACCTATATGGCTGTATACAGTGCTCTGCCCGAAAAAGGAATGGTGTCTGAATTTATCTACAAGCAACAGTAAGAAAGAACCTTATTTAACTTTTAAACTCTTGCTTTGGGCTTTGAAATCACAGGCATATTAAGAGACATAGCCAAAATGTATTAGTTGTTTCGGACTTTTAGGCTACTTAAGCCTAAACGTTCATTCATTCAGCTCTCCGTTCAACACAAAATTTCCAATGAAAGAATACCTTTCAACAATTAAGTTGGCCATTCCTGACACACTAATTTGGTTTTGGCACTGTTGTATTGTCTTTTCAGACTCATACTTTTATTCAGAGAAGCAAATTTTCCAGTCAAATGAGTGGAATATTGAGATAATTGTCTTTGAGAAATATTTGAACCCTAACCCTAACTAGCAAAACCCGAAGCTAGGGTTAGGGTTTTATTCCCATACAATGTAGACAGTTTTTGATGGCATGGCTGTGTTTTAGGGCTGAAAGGATACTTAGGAATGTTGTTCTTTCAATGTTTTCTCAACATTTTTTTCTGACCTATATGGCTGTATACAGTGCTCTGCCCCAAAAAGGAATGGTGTCTGAATTGATCTACAAGCAACAGTAAGAAAGAACCTTATTTAACTTTTAAACTCTTGCTTTGGGCTTTGAAATCACAGGCATATTAATAGACAAAGCCAAAATGTATTAGTTGTTTCGGACTTTTAGGCAATTAAGCCTAAACGTTCATTCATTCAGCACTCCGTTCAACACAAAATTTCCAATGAAAGAATACCTTTCAACAATTAAGTTGACCATTCCTGACACACTAATTTGGTTTTGGCACTGTTGTATTGTCTTTTCAGACTCATACTTTTATTCAGAGAAGCAAATCTTTCAGTCAAATGAGTGGAATATTGAGATAATTGTCTTTGAGTAATATTTGAACCCTAACCCTAACTAGCAAAACCCGAAGCTAGGGTTAGGATTTTATTCCCATACAATGTAGACAGTTTTTGATGGCATGGCTGTGTTTTAGGGCTGAAAGGATACTTAGGAATGTTGTTCTTTCAATGTTTTCTCAACATTTTTTTCTGACCTATATGGCTGTATACAGTGCTCTGCCCGAAAAAGGAATGGTGTCTGAATTGATCTGCAAGCAACAGTAAGAAAGAACCTTATTTAACTTTTAAACTCTTGCCATGGGCTTTGAAATCACAGGCATATTAATAGACAAAGCCAAAATGTATTAGTTGTTTCGGACTTGTAGGCAATTAAGCCTAAACGTTCATTCATTCCGCACTCCGTTCAACACAAAATTTCCAATGAAAGAATACCTTTCAACAATTAAGTTGACCATTCCTGACACACTAATTTGGTTTTGGAACTGTTGTATTGTCTTTTCAGACTCATACTTTTATTCAGAGAAGCAAATTTTCCAGTCAAATGAGTGGAATATTGAGATAATTGTGTTTGAGAAATATTTGAACCCTAACCCTAACTAGGAAAACCCGAAGCTAGGGTTAGGGTTTTATTCCCATACAATGTAGACAGTTTTTGATGGTATGGCTGTGTTTTAGGGCTAAAAGGATACTTAGGAATGTAGTTCTTTCAATGTTTTCTCAACATTTTTTTCTGACCTATATGGCTGTATACAGTGCTCTGCCCGAAAAAGGCATGGTGTCTGAATTGATCTACAAGCAACAGTAAGAAAGAACCTTATTTAACTTTTAAACTCTTGCTTTGGGCTTTGAAATCATAGGCATATTAATAGACAAATCCAAAATGTATTAGTTGTTTCGGACTTTTAGGCAATTAAGTCTAAACGTTCATTCATTCAGCACTCCGTTCAATACAAAATTTCCAATGAAAGAATACCTTTCAACAATTAAGTTGACCATTCCTGACACACTAATTTGGTATTGGCACTGTTGTATTGTCTTTTCAGACTCATAATTTGATTCAGAGAAGCAAATTTTCCAGTCAAATGAGTGGAATATTGAGATAATTGTGTTTGAGAAATATTTGAACCCTAACCCTAACTAGCAAAACCCGAAGCTAGGGTTAGGGTTTTATTCCCATACAATGTAGACAGTTTTTGATGGTATGGCTGTGTTTTAGGGCTAAAAGGATACTTAGGAATGTAGTTCTTTCAATGTTTTCTCAACATTTTTTTCTGACCTATATGGCTGTATACAGTGCTCTGCCCAAAAAAGGAATGGTGTCTGTATTGATCTACAAGCAACAGTAAGAAAGAACCTTATTTAACTTTTAAACTCTTGCTTTGGGCTTTGAAATCACAGGCATATTAACAGACATAGCCAAAATGTATTAGTTGTTTCGGACTTTTAGGCAACTTAAGCCTAAATGTTCATTCATTCAGCACTCCGTTCAACACAAAATTTCCAATGAAAGAATACCTTTCAGCAATTAAGTTGGCCATTCCTGACACACTAATTTGGTTTTGGCACTGTTGTATTGTCTTTTCAGTGTCATACTTTGATTCAGAGAAGCAAATTCTCCTTCAAATGAGTGGAATATTAGGATAGTTGTCTTTGAGAAATATTTGAACCCTAACCCTAACTAGCAAAACCCGAAGCTAGGGTTAGGGTTTTATTCCCATACAATGTAGACAGTTTTTGATGGCGTGGCTGTGTTTTAGGGCTGAAAGGATACTTAGGAATGTTGTTCTTTCAATGTTTTCTCAACATTTTTTTCTGACCTATATGGCTGTATACAGTGCTCTGCCCGAAAAAGGAATGGTGTCTGAATTGATCTACAAGCAACAGTAAGAAAGAACCTTATTTAACTTTTAAACTCTTGCCATGGGCTTTGAAATCACAGGCATATTAATAGACAAAGCCAAAATGTATTAGTTGTTTCGGACTTTTAGGCAATTAAGCCTAAACGTTCATTCATTCCGCACTCCGTTCAATACAAAATTTCCAATGAAAGAATACCTTTCAACAATTAAGTTGACCATTCCTGACACACTAATTTGGTTTTGGAACTGTTGTATTGTCTTTTCAGACTCATACTTTTATTCAGAGAAGCAAATTTTCCAGTCAAATGAGTGGAATATGAGATAATTGTCTTTGAGAAATATTTGAACCCTAACCCTAACTAGCAAAACCCGAAGCTAGGGTTAGGGTTTTATTCCCATACAATGTAGACAGTTTTTAATGGTATGGATGTGTTTTAGGGCTAAAAGGATACTTAGGAATGTAGTTCTTTCAATGTTTTCTCAACATTTTTTTCTGATCTATATGGCTGTATACAGTGCTCTGCCCGAAAAAGGAATGGTGTCTGAATTGATCTACAAGCAACAGTAAGAAAGAACCTTATTTAACTTTTAAACTCTTGCTTTGGGCTTTGAAATCACAGGCATATTAATAGACAAAGCCAAAATGTATTAGTTGTTTCGGACTTCTAGGCAATTAAGCCTAAACGTTCATTCATTCAGCACTCCGTTCAACACAAAATTTCCAATGAAAGAATACCTTTCAACAATTAAGTTGACCATTCCTGACACACTAATTTGGTGTTGGCACTGTTGTATTGTCTTTTCAGACTCATACTTTTATTCAGAGAAGCAAATTTTCCAGTCAAATGAGTGGAATATTGAGATAATTGTGTTTGAGAAATATTTGAACCCTAACCCTAACTAGGAAAACCCGAAGCTAGGGTTAGGGTTTTATTCCCATACAATGTAGACAGTTTTTGATGGTATGGCTGTGTTTTAGGGCTAAAAGGATACTTAGGAATGTAGTTCTTTCAATGTTTTCTCAACATTTTTTTCTGACCTATATGGCTGTATACAGTGCTCTGCCCAAAAAAGGAATGGTGTCTGTATTGATCTACAAGCAACAGTAAGAAAGAACCTTATTTAACTTTTAAACTCTTGCTTTGGGCTTTGAAATCACAGGCATATTAACAGACATAGCCAAAATGTATTAGTTGTTTCGGACTTTTAGGCAACTTAAGCCTAAACGTTCATTCATTCAGCTCTCCGTTCAACACAAAATTTCCAATGAAAGAATACCTTTCAACAATTAAGTTGGCCATTCCTGACACACTAATTTGGATTTGGCACTGTTGCATTGTCTTTTCAGTGTCATACTTTGATTCAGAGAAGCAAATTCTCCTTCAAATGAGTGGAATATTAGGATAGTTGTCTTTGAGAAATATTTGAAACCTAACCCTAACTAGCAAAACCCGAAACTAGGGTTAGGGTTTTATTCCCATACAATGTAGACAGTTTTTGATGGTATGGCTGTGTTTTAGGGCTAAAAGGATACTTAGGAATGTAGTTCTTTCAATGTTTTCTCAACATTTTTTTCTGATCTATATGGCTGTATACAGTGCTCTGCCCGAAAAAGGAATGGTGTCTGAATTGATCTACAAGCAACAGTAAGAAAGAACCTTATTTAACTTTTAAACTCTTGCTTTGGGCTTTGAAATCACAGGCATATTAATAGACAAAGCCAAAATGTATTAGTTGTTTCGGACTTCTAGGCAATTAAGCCTAAACGTTCATTCATTCAGCACTCCGTTCAACACAAAATTTCCAATGAAAGAATACCTTTCAACAATTAAGTTGACCATTCCTGACACACTAATTTGGTGTTGGCACTGTTGTATTGTCTTTTCAGACTCATACTTTTATTCAGAGAAGCAAATTTTCCAGTCAAATGAGTGGAATATTGAGATAATTGTGTTTGAGAAATATTTGAACCCTAACCCTAACTAGGAAAACCCGAAGCTAGGGTTAGGGTTTTATTCCCATACAATGTAGACAGTTTTTGATGGTATGGCTGTGTTTTAGGGCTAAAAGGATACTTAGGAATGTAGTTCTTTCAATGTTTTCTCAACATTTTTTTCTGACCTATATGGCTGTATACAGTGCTCTGCCCAAAAAAGGAATGGTGTCTGTATTGATCTACAAGCAACAGTAAGAAAGAACCTTATTTAACTTTTAAACTCTTGCTTTGGGCTTTGAAATCACAGGCATATTAACAGACATAGCCAAAATGTATTAGTTGTTTCGGACTTTTAGGCAACTTAAGCCTAAACGTTCATTCATTCAGCTCTCCGTTCAACACAAAATTTCCAATGAAAGAATACCTTTCAACAATTAAGTTGGCCATTCCTGACACACTAATTTGGATTTGGCACTGTTGCATTGTCTTTTCAGTGTCATACTTTGATTCAGAGAAGCAAATTCTCCTTCAAATGAGTGGAATATTAGGATAGTTGTCTTTGAGAAATATTTGAAACCTAACCCTAACTAGCAAAACCCGAAACTAGGGTTAGGGTTTTATTCCCATACAATGTAGACAGTTTTTGATGGTATGGCTGTGTTTTAGGGCTAAAAGGATACTTAGGAATGTAGTTCTTTCAATGTTTTCTCAACATTTTTTTCTGACCTATATGGCTGTATACAGTGCTCTGCCCGAAAAAGGAATGGTGTCTGAATTGATCTACAAGCAACAGTAAGAAAGAACCTTATTTAACTTTTAAACTCTTGCTTTGGGCTTTAAAATCACAGGCATATTAACAGACATAGCCAAAATGTATTAGTTGTTTCGGACTTTTAGGCAACTTAAGCCTAAACGTTCATTCATTCAGCTCTCCGTTCAACACAAAATTTCCAATGAAAGAATACCTTTCAACAATTAAGTTGTTCATTCCTGACACACTAATTTGGATTTGGCACTGTTGCATTGTCTTTTCAGTGTCATACTTTGATTCAGAGAAGCAAATTCTCCTTCAAATGAGTGGAATATTAGGATAGTTGTCTTTGAGAAATATTTGAAACCTAACCCTAACTAGCAAAACCCGAAACTAGGGTTAGGGTTTTATTCCCATACAATGTAGACAGTTTTTGATGGTATGGCTGTGTTTTAGGGCTAAAAGGATACTTAGGAATGTAGTTCTTTCAATGTTTTCTCAACATTTTTTTCTGACCTATATGGCTGTATACAGTGCTCTGCCCGAAAAAGGAATGGTGTCTGAATTGATCTACAAGCAACAGTAAGAAAGAACCTTATTTAACTTTTAAACTCTTGCTTTGGGCTTTGAAATCACAGGCATATTAACAGACATAGCCAAAATGTATTAGTTGTTTCGGACTTTTAGGCAACTTAAGCCTAAACGTTCATTCATTCAGCTCTCCGTTCAACACAAATTTTCCAATGAAAGAATACCTTTCAACAATTAAGTTGGCCATTCCTGACACACTAATTTGGATTTGGCACTGTTGTATTGTCTTTTCAGTGTCATACTTTGATTCAGAGAAGCAAATTCTCCTTCAAATGAGTGGAATATTAGGATAGTTGTCTTTGAGAAATATTTGAACCCTAACCCTAACTAGCAAAACCCGAAGCTAGGGTTAGGGTTTTATTCCCATACAATGTAGACAGTTTTTGATTGTATGGCTGTGTTTTAGGGCTGAAAGGATACTTAGGAATGTTGTTCTTTCAATGTTTTCTCAACATTTTTTTCTGACCTATATGGCTGTATACAGTGCTCTGCCCCAAAAAGGAATGGTGTCTGAATTGATCTACAAGCAACAATAAGGAAGAACCTTATTTAACTTTTAAACTCTTGCTTTGGGCTTTGAAATCACAGGCATATTAATAGACAAAGCCAAAATGTATTAGTTGTTTCGGACTTTTAGGCAATTAAGCCTAAACGTTCATTCATTCAGCACTCCGTTCAACACAAAATTTCCAATGAAAGAATACCTTTCAACAATTAAGTTGACCATTCCTGACACACTAATTTGGTGTTGGCACTGTTGTATTGTCTTTTCAGACTCATACTTTTATTCAGAGAAGCAAATTTTCCAGTCAAATGAGTGGAATATTGAGATAATTGTGTTTGAGAAATATTTGAACCCTAACCCTAACTAGGAAAACCCGAAGCTAGGGTTAGGGTTTTATTCCCATACAATGTAGACAGTTTTTGATGGTATGGCTGTGTTTTAGGGCTAAAAGGATACTTAGGAATGTAGTTCTTTCAATGTTTTCTCAACATTTTTTTCTGACCTATATGGCTGTATACAGTGCTCTGCCCAAAAAAGGAATGGTGTCTGTATTGATCTACAAGCAACAGTAAGAAAGAACCTTATTTAACTTTTAAACTCTTGCTTTGGGCTTTGAAATCACAGGCATATTAACAGACATAGCCAAAATGTATTAGTTGTTTCGGACTTTTAGGCAACTTAAGCCTAAACGTTCATTCATTCAGCTCTCCGTTCAACACAAAATTTCCAATGAAAGAATACCTTTCAACAATTAAGTTGGCCATTCCTGACACACTAATTTGGATTTGGCACTGTTGCATTGTCTTTTCAGTGTCATACTTTGATTCAGAGAAGCAAATTCTCCTTCAAATGAGTGGAATATTAGGATAGTTGTCTTTGAGAAATATTTGAAACCTAACCCTAACTAGCAAAACCCGAAACTAGGGTTAGGGTTTTATTCCCATACAATGTAGACAGTTTTTGATGGTATGGCTGTGTTTTAGGGCTAAAAGGATACTTAGGAATGTAGTTCTTTCAATGTTTTCTCAACATTTTTTTCTGATCTATATGGCTGTATACAGTGCTCTGCCCGAAAAAGGAATGGTGTCTGAATTGATCTACAAGCAACAGTAAGAAAGAACCTTATTTAACTTTTAAACTCTTGCTTTGGGCTTTGAAATCACAGGCATATTAATAGACAAAGCCAAAATGTATTAGTTGTTTCGGACTTCTAGGCAATTAAGCCTAAACGTTCATTCATTCAGCACTCCGTTCAACACAAAATTTCCAATGAAAGAATACCTTTCAACAATTAAGTTGACCATTCCTGACACACTAATTTGGTGTTGGCACTGTTGTATTGTCTTTTCAGACTCATACTTTTATTCAGAGAAGCAAATTTTCCAGTCAAATGAGTGGAATATTGAGATAATTGTGTTTGAGAAATATTTGAACCCTAACCCTAACTAGGAAAACCCGAAGCTAGGGTTAGGGTTTTATTCCCATACAATGTAGACAGTTTTTGATGGTATGGCTGTGTTTTAGGGCTAAAAGGATACTTAGGAATGTAGTTCTTTCAATGTTTTCTCAACATTTTTTTCTGACCTATATGGCTGTATACAGTGCTCTGCCCAAAAAAGGAATGGTGTCTGTATTGATCTACAAGCAACAGTAAGAAAGAACCTTATTTAACTTTTAAACTCTTGCTTTGGGCTTTGAAATCACAGGCATATTAACAGACATAGCCAAAATGTATTAGTTGTTTCGGACTTTTAGGCAACTTAAGCCTAAACGTTCATTCATTCAGCTCTCCGTTCAACACAAAATTTCCAATGAAAGAATACCTTTCAACAATTAAGTTGGCCATTCCTGACACACTAATTTGGATTTGGCACTGTTGCATTGTCTTTTCAGTGTCATACTTTGATTCAGAGAAGCAAATTCTCCTTCAAATGAGTGGAATATTAGGATAGTTGTCTTTGAGAAATATTTGAAACCTAACCCTAACTAGCAAAACCCGAAACTAGGGTTAGGGTTTTATTCCCATACAATGTAGACAGTTTTTGATGGTATGGCTGTGTTTTAGGGCTAAAAGGATACTTAGGAATGTAGTTCTTTCAATGTTTTCTCAACATTTTTTTCTGACCTATATGGCTGTATACAGTGCTCTGCCCGAAAAAGGAATGGTGTCTGAATTGATCTACAAGCAACAGTAAGAAAGAACCTTATTTAACTTTTAAACTCTTGCTTTGGGCTTTAAAATCACAGGCATATTAACAGACATAGCCAAAATGTATTAGTTGTTTCGGACTTTTAGGCAACTTAAGCCTAAACGTTCATTCATTCAGCTCTCCGTTCAACACAAAATTTCCAATGAAAGAATACCTTTCAACAATTAAGTTGTTCATTCCTGACACACTAATTTGGATTTGGCACTGTTGCATTGTCTTTTCAGTGTCATACTTTGATTCAGAGAAGCAAATTCTCCTTCAAATGAGTGGAATATTAGGATAGTTGTCTTTGAGAAATATTTGAAACCTAACCCTAACTAGCAAAACCCGAAACTAGGGTTAGGGTTTTATTCCCATACAATGTAGACAGTTTTTGATGGTATGGCTGTGTTTTAGGGCTAAAAGGATACTTAGGAATGTAGTTCTTTCAATGTTTTCTCAACATTTTTTTCTGACCTATATGGCTGTATACAGTGCTCTGCCCGAAAAAGGAATGGTGTCTGAATTGATCTACAAGCAACAGTAAGAAAGAACCTTATTTAACTTTTAAACTCTTGCTTTGGGCTTTGAAATCACAGGCATATTAACAGACATAGCCAAAATGTATTAGTTGTTTCGGACTTTTAGGCAACTTAAGCCTAAACGTTCATTCATTCAGCTCTCCGTTCAACACAAATTTTCCAATGAAAGAATACCTTTCAACAATTAAGTTGGCCATTCCTGACACACTAATTTGGATTTGGCACTGTTGTATTGTCTTTTCAGTGTCATACTTTGATTCAGAGAAGCAAATTCTCCTTCAAATGAGTGGAATATTAGGATAGTTGTCTTTGAGAAATATTTGAACCCTAACCCTAACTAGCAAAACCCGAAGCTAGGGTTAGGGTTTTATTCCCATACAATGTAGACAGTTTTTGATTGTATGGCTGTGTTTTAGGGCTGAAAGGATACTTAGGAATGTTGTTCTTTCAATGTTTTCTCAACATTTTTTTCTGACCTATATGGCTGTATACAGTGCTCTGCCCCAAAAAGGAATGGTGTCTGAATTGATCTACAAGCAACAGTAAGGAAGAACCTTATTTAACTTTTAAACTCTTGCTTTGGGCTTTGAAATCACAGGCATATTAATAGACAAAGCCAAAATGTATTAGTTGTTTCGGACTTTTAGGCAATTAAGCCTAAACGTTCATTCATTCAGCACTCCGTTCAACACAAAATTTCCAATGAAAGAATACCTTTCAACAATTAAGTTGACCATTCCTGACACACTAATTTGGTTTTAGCACTGTTGTATTGTCTTTTCAGACTCATACTTTTATTCAGAGAAGCAAATTTTCCAGTCAAATGAGTGGAATATTGAGATAATCGTCTTTGAGAAATATTTGAACCCTAACCCTAACTAGCAAAACCCGAAGCTAGGGTTAGGGTTTTATTCCCATACAATGTAGACAGTTTTTGATGGCATGGTTGTGTTTTAGGGCTAAAAGGATACTTAGAAATGTTGTTCTTTCAATGTTTTCTCAACATTTTTTTCTGACCTATATGGCTGTATACAGTGCTCTGCCCGAAAAAGGAGTGGTGTCTGAATTGATCTACAAGCAACAGTAAGAAAGAACCTTATTTAACTTTTAAACTCTTGCTTTGGGCTTTGAAATCACAGGCATATTAATAGACAAAGCCAAAATGTATTAGTTGTTTTGGACTTGTTGGCAATTAAGCCTAAACGTTCATTCATTCAGCACTCCGTTCAACACAAAATTTCCAATGAAAGAATACCTTTCAACAATTAAGTTGACCATTCCTGACACACTAATTTGGTTTTGGCACTGTTGTATTGTCTTTTCAGACTCATACTTTTATTCAGAGAAGCAAATTTTCCAGTCAAATGAGTGGAATATTGAGATAATTGTCTTTGAGAAATATTTGAACCCAACCCTAACTAGCAAAACCCCAAGCTAGGGTTAGGGTTTTATTCCCATACAATGTAGACAGTTTTTGATGGCATGGCTGTGTTTTAGGGCTGAAAGGATACTTAGGAATGTTGTTCTTTCAATGTTTTCTCAACATTTTTTTCTGACCTATATGGCTGTATACAGTGCTCTGCCCGAAAAAGGAATGGTGTCTGAATTGATCTACAAGCAACAGTAAGAAAGAACCTTATTTAACTTTTAAACTCTTGCTTTGGGCTTTGAAATCACAGGCATATTAATAGACAAAGCCAAAATGTATTAGTTGTTTCGGACTTTTAGGCAATTAAGCCTAAACGTTCATTCATTCCGCACTCCGTTCAACACAAAATTTCCAATGAAAGAATACTTTTCAACAATTAAGTTGACCATTCCTGACACACTAATTTGGTTTTGGAACTGTTGTATTGTCTTTTCAGACTCATACTTTTATTCAGAGAAGCAAATTTTCCAGTCAAATGAGTGGAATATGAGATAATTGTCTTTGAGAAATATTTGAACCCTAACCCTAACTAGCAAAACCCGAAGCTAGGGTTAGGGTTTTATTCCCATACAATGTAGACAGTTTTTAATGGTATGGTTGTGTTTTAGGGCTAAAAGGATACTTAGGAATGTAGTTCTTTCAATGTTTTCTCAACATTTTTTTCTGATCTATATGGCTGTATACAGTGCTCTGCCCGAAAAAGGAATGGTGTCTGAATTGATCTACAAGCAACAGTAAGAAAGAACCTTATTTAACTTTTAAACTCTTGCTTTGGGCTTTGAAATCACAGGCATATTAATAGACAAAGCCAAAATGTATTAGTTGTTTCGGACTTTTAGGCAATTAAGCCTAAACGTTCATTCATTCAGCACTCCGTTCAACACAAAATTTCCAATGAAAGAATACCTTTCAACAATTAAGTTGACCATTCCTGACACACTAATTTGGTGTTGGCACTGTTGTATTGTCTTTTCAGACTCATACTTTTATTCAGAGAAGCAAATTTTCCAGTCAAATGAGTGGAATATTGAGATAATTGTGTTTGAGAAATATTTGAACCCTAACCCTAACTAGGAAAACCCGAAGCTAGGGTTAGGGTTTTATTCCCATACAATGTAGACAGTTTTTGATGGTATGGCTGTGTTTTAGGGCTAAAAGGATACTTAGGAATGTAGTTCTTTCAATGTTTTCTCAACATTTTTTTCTGACCTATATGGCTGTATACAGTGCTCTGCCCACAAAAGGAATGGTGTCTGTATTGATCTACAAGCAACAGTAAGAAAGAACCTTATTTAACTTTTAAACTCTTGCTTTGGGCTTTGAAATCACAGGCATATTAACAGACATAGCCAAAATGTATTAGTTGTTTCGGACTTTTAGGCAACTTAAGCCTAAACGTTCATTCATTCAGCTCTCCGTTCAACACAAAATTTCCAATGAAAGAATACCTTTCAACAATTAAGTTGGCCATTCCTGACACACTAATTTGGATTTGGCACTGTTGCATTGTCTTTTCAGTGTCATACTTTGATTCAGAGAAGCAAATTCTCCTTCAAATGAGTGGAATATTAGGATAGTTGTCTTTGAGAAATATTTGAAACCTAACCCTAACTAGCAAAACCCGAAACTAGGGTTAGGGTTTTATTCCCATACAATGTAGACAGTTTTTGATGGTATGGCTGTGTTTTAGGGCTAAAAGGATACTTAGGAATGTAGTTCTTTCAATGTTTTCTCAACATTTTTTTCTGACCTATATGGCTGTATACAGTGCTCTGCCCGAAAAAGGAATGGTGTCTGAATTGATCTACAAGCAACAGTAAGAAAGAACCTTATTTAACTTTTAAACTCTTGCCATGGGCTTTGAAATCACAGGTATATTAATAGACAAAGCCAAAATGTATTAGTTGTTTCGGAATTTTAGGCAATTAAGCCTAAACGTTCATTCATTTAGCACTCCGTTCAACACAAAATTTCCAATGAAAGAATACCTTTCAACAATTAAGTTGACCATTCCTGACACACTAATTTGGTTTTGGCACAGTTGTATTGTCTTTTCAGACTCATACTTTTATTCAGAGAAGCAAATTTTCCAGTCAAATGAGTGGAATATTGAGATAATTGTCTTTGAGAAATATTTGAACCCTAACTAGCAAAACCCGAAGCTAGGGTTAGGATTTTATTCCCATACAATGTAGACAGTTTTTGATGGCATGGTTGTGTTTTAGGGCTACAAGGATACTTAGGAATGTTGTTCTTTCAATGTTTTCTCAACATTTTTTTCTGACCTATATGGCTGTATACAGTGCTCTGCCCGAAAAAGGAGTGGTGTCTGAATTGATCTACAAGCAACAGTAAGAAAGAACCTTATTTAACTTTTAAACTCTTGCTTTGGGCTTTGAAATCACAGGCATATTAATAGACAAAGCCAAAATGTATTAGTTGTTTTGGACTTGTTGGCAATTAAGCCTAAACGTTCATTCATTCAGCACTCCGTTCAACACAAAATTTCCAATGAAAGAATACCTTTCAACAATTAAGTTGACCATTCCTGACAGACTAATTTGGTTTTGGCACTGTTGTATTGTCTTTTCAGACTCATACTTTTATTCAGAGAAGCAAATTTTCCAGTCAAATGAGTGGAATATTGAGATAATTGTCTTTGAGAAATATTTGAACCCAACCCTAACTAGCAAAACCCCAAGCTAGGGTTAGGGTTTTATTCCCATACAATGTAGACAGTTTTTGATGGCATGGCTGTGTTTTAGGGCTGAAAGGATACTTAGGAATGTTGTTCTTTCAATGTTTTCTCAACATTTTTTTCTGACCTATATGGCTGTATACAGTGCTCTGCCCGAAAAAGGAATGGTGTCTGAATTGATCTACAAGCAACAGTAAGAAAGAACCTTATTTAACTTTTAAACTCTTGCTTTGGGCTTTGAAATCACAGGCATATTAATAGACAAAGCCAAAATGTATTAGTTGTTTCGGACTTTTAGGCAATTAAGCCTAAACGTTCATTCATTCCGCACTCCGTTCAACACAAAATTTCCAATGAAAGAATACCTTTCAACAATTAAGTTGACCATTCCTGACACACTAATTTGGTTTTGGAACTGTTGTATTGTCTTTTCAGACTCATACTTTTATTCAGAGAAGCAAATTTTCCAGTCAAATGAGTGGAATATGAGATAATTGTCTTTGAGAAATATTTGAACCCTAACCCTAACTAGCAAAACCCGAAGCTAGGGTTAGGGTTTTATTCCCATACAATGTAGACAGTTTTTAATGGTATGGTTGTGTTTTAGGGCTAAAAGGATACTTAGGAATGTAGTTCTTTCAATGTTTTCTCAACATTTTTTTCTGATCTATATGGCTGTATACAGTGCTCTGCCCGAAAAAGGAAAGGTGTCTGAATTGATCTACAAGCAACAGTAAGAAAGAACCTTATTTAACTTTTAAACTCTTGCTTTGGGCTTTTAAATCACAGGCATATTAATAGACAAAGCCAAAATGTATTAGTTGTTTCGGACTTTTAGGCAATTAAGCCTAAACGTTCATTCATTCAGCACTCCGTTCAACACAAAATTTCCAATGAAAGAATACCTTTCAACAATTAAGTTGACCATTCCTGACACACTAATTTGGTGTTGGCACTGTTGTATTGTCTTTTCAGACTCATACTTTTATTCAGAGAAGCAAATTTTCCAGTCAAATGAGTGGAATATTGAGATAATTGTGTTTGAGAAATATTTGAACCCTAACCCTAACTAGCAAAACCCGAAGCTAGGGTTAGGGTTTTATTCCCATACAATGTAGACAGTTTTTGATGGTATGGCTGTGTTTTAGGGCTAAAAGGATACTTAGGAATGTAGTTCTTTCAATGTTTTCTCAACATTTTTTTCTGACCTATATGGCTGTATACAGTGCTCTGCCCACAAAAGGAATGGTGTCTGTATTGATCTACAAGCAACAGTAAGAAAGAACCTTATTTAACTTTTAAACTCTTGCTTTGGGCTTTGAAATCACAGGCATATTAACAGACATAGCCAAAATGTATTAGTTGTTTCGGACTTTTCGGCAACTTAAGCCTAAACGTTCATTCATTCAGCTCTCCGTTCAACACAAAATTTCCAATGAAAGAATACCTTTCAACAATTAAGTTGGCCATTCCTGACACACTAATTTGGATTTGGCACTGTTGCATTGTCTTTTCAGTGTCATACTTTGATTCAGAGAAGCAAATTCTCCTTCAAATGAGTGGAATATTAGGATAGTTGTCTTTGAGAAATATTTGAAACCTAACCCTAACTAGCAAAACCCGAAACTAGGGTTAGGGTTTTATTCCCATACAATGTAGACAGTTTTTGATGGTATGGCTGTGTTTTAGGGCTAAAAGGATACTTAGGAATGTAGTTCTTTCAATGTTTTCTCAACATTTTTTTCTGACCTATATGGCTGTATACAGTGCTCTGCCCGAAAAAGGAATGGTGTCTGAATTGATCTACAAGCAACAGTAAGAAAGAACCTTATTTAACTTTTAAACTCTTGCCATGGGCTTTGAAATCACAGGTATATTAATAGACAAAGCCAAAATGTATTAGTTGTTTCGGAATTTTAGGCAATTAAGCCTAAACGTTCATTCATTTAGCACTCCGTTCAACACAAAATTTCCGATGAAAGAATACCTTTCAACAATTAAGTTGACCATTCCTGACACACTAATTTGGTTTTGGCACTGTTGTATTGTCTTTTCAGACTCATACTTTGATTCAGAGAAGCAAATTTTCCAGTCAAATGAGTGGAATATGAGATAATTGTCTTTGAGAAATATTTGAACCCTAACCCTAACTAGCAAAACCCGAAGCTAGGGTTAGGGTTTTATTCCCATACAATGTAGACAGTTTTTAATGGTATGGTTGTGTTTTAGGGCTAAAAGGATACTTAGGAATGTAGTTCTTTCAATGTTTTCTCAACATTTTTTTCTGATCTATATGGCTGTATACAGTGCTCTGCCCGAAAAAGGAATGGTGTCTGAATTGATCTACAAGCAACAGTAAGAAAGAACCTTATTTAACTTTTAAACTCTTGCTTTGGGCTTTGAAATCACAGGCATATTAATAGACAAAGCCAAAATGTATTAGTTGTTTCGGACTTTTAGGCAATTAAGCCTAAACGTTCATTCATTCAGCACTCCGTTCAACACAAAATTTCCAATGAAAGAATACCTTTCAACAATTAAGTTGACCATTCCTGACACACTAATTTGGATTTGGCACTGTTGTATTGTCTTTTCAGACTCATACTTTTATTCAGAGAAGCAAATTTTCCAGTCAAATGAGTGGAATATTGAGATAATTGTGTTTGAGAAATATTTGAACCCTAACCCTAACTAGGAAAACCCGAAGCTAGGGTTAGGGTTTTATTCCCATACAATGTAGACAGTTTTTGATGTTATGGCTGTGTTTTAGGGCTAAAAGGATACTTAGGAATGTAGTTCTTTCAATGTTTTCTCAACATTTTTTTCTGACCTATATGGCTGTATACAGTGCTCTGCCCAAAAAAGGAATGGTGTCTGTATTGATCTACAAGCAACAGTAAGAAAGAACCTTATTTAACTTTTAAACTCTTGCTTTGGGCTTTGAAATCACAGGCATATTAACAGACATAGCCAAAATGTATTAGTTGTTTCGGACTTTTAGGCAACTTAAGCCTAAACGTTCATTCATTCAGCTCTCCGTTCAACACAAAATTTCCAATGAAAGAATACCTTTCAACAATTAAGTTGGCCATTCCTGACACACTAATTTGGATTTGGCACTGTTGCATTGTCTTTTCAGTGTCATACTTTGATTCAGAGAAGCAAATTCTCCTTCAAATGAGTGGAATATTAGGATAGTTGTCTTTGAGAAATATTTGAAACCTAACCCTAACTAGCAAAACCCGAAACTAGGGTTAGGGTTTTATTCCCATACAATGTAGACAGTTTTTGATGGCGTGGCTGTGTTTTAGGGCTGAAAGGATACTTAGGAATGTTGTTCTTTCAATGTTTTCTCAACATTTTTTTCTGACCTATATGGCTGTATACAGTGCTCTGCCCGAAAAAGGAGTGGTGTCTGAATTTATCTACAAGCAACAGTAAGAAAGAACCTTATTTAACTTTTAAACTCTTGCTTTGGGCTTTGAAACCACAGGCATATTAATAGACAAAGCCAAAATGTATTAGTTGTTTTGGACTTGTTGGCTATTAAGCCTAAACGTTCATTCATTCAGCACTCCGTTCAACACAAAATTTCCAATGAAAGAATACCTTTCAACAATTAAGTTGACCATTCCTGACACACTAATTTGGTTTTGGCACTGTTGTATTGTCTTTTCAGACTCATACTTTTATTCAGAGAAGCAAATTTTCCAGTCAAATGAGTGGAATATTGAGATAATTGTCTTTGAGAAATATTTGAACCCAACCCTAACTAGCAAAACCCGAAGCTAGGGTTAGGGTTTTATTCCCATACAATGTAGACAGTTTTTGATGGCATGGCTGTGTTTTAGGGCTGAAAGGATACTTAGGAATGTTGTTCTTTCAATGTTTTCTCAACATTTTTCTCTGACCTATATGGCTGTATACAGTGCTCTGCCCGAAAAAGGAATGGTGTCTGAATTGATCTACAAGCAACAGTAAGAAAGAACCTGATTTAACTTTTAAACTCTTGCTTTGGGCTTTGAAATCACAGGCATATTAATAGACAAAGCCCAAATGTATTAGTTGTTTCGGACTTTTAGGCAATTAAGCCTAAACGTTCATTCATTCCGCACTCCGTTCAACACAAAATTTCCAATGAAAGAATACCTTTCAACAATTAAGTTGACCATTCCTGACACACTAATTTGGTTTTGGAACTGTTGTATTGTCTTTTCAGACTCATACTTTTATTCAGAGAAGCAAATTTTCCAGTCAAATGAGTGGAATATGAGATAATTGTCTTTGAGAAATATTTGAACCCTAACCCTAACTAGCAAAACCCGAAGCTAGGGTTAGGGTTTTATTCCCATACAATGTAGACAGTTTTTAATGGTATGGTTGTGTTTTAGGGCTAAAAGGATACTTAGGAATGTAGTTCTTTCAATGTTTTCTCAACATTTTTTTCTGATCTATATGGCTGTATACAGTGCTCTGCCCGAAAAAGGAATGGTGTCTGAATTGATCTACAAGCAACAGTAAGAAAGAACCTTATTTAACTTTTAAACTCTTGCTTTGGGCTTTGAAATCACAGGCATATTAATAGACAAAGCCAAAATGTATTAGTTGTTTCGGACTTTTAGGCAATTAAGCCTAAACGTTCATTCATTCAGCACTCCGTTCAACACAAAATTTCCAATGAAAGAATACCTTTCAACAATTAAGTTGACCATTCCTGACACACTAATTTGGATTTGGCACTGTTGTATTGTCTTTTCAGACTCATACTTTTATTCAGAGAAGCAAATTTTCCAGTCAAATGAGTGGAATATTGAGATAATTGTGTTTGAGAAATATTTGAACCCTAACCCTAACTAGGAAAACCCGAAGCTAGGGTTAGGGTTTTATTCCCATACAATGTAGACAGTTTTTGATGGTATGGCTGTGTTTTAGGGCTAAAAGGATACTTAGGAATGTAGTTCTTTCAATGTTTTCTCAACATTTTTTTCTGACCTATATGGCTGTATACAGTGCTCTGCCCAAAAAAGGAATGGTGTCTGTATTGATCTACAAGCAACAGTAAGAAAGAACCTTATTTAACTTTTAAACTCTTGCTTTGGGCTTTGAAATCACAGGCATATTAACAGACATAGCCAAAATGTATTAGTTGTTTCGGACTTTTAGGCAACTTAAGCCTAAACGTTCATTCATTCAGCTCTCCGTTCAACACAAAATTTCCAATGAAAGAATACCTTTCAACAATTAAGTTGGCCATTCCTGACACACTAATTTGGATTTGGCACTGTTGCATTGTCTTTTCAGTGTCATACTTTGATTCAGAGAAGCAAATTCTCCTTCAAATGAGTGGAATATTAGGATAGTTGTCTTTGAGAAATATTTGAAACCTAACCCTAACTAGCAAAACCCGAAACTAGGGTTAGGGTTTTATTCTCATACAATGTAGACAGTTTTTGATGGTATGGCTGTGTTTTAGGGCTAAAAGGATACTTAGGAATGTAGTTCTTTCAATGTTTTCTCAACATTTTTTTCTGACCTATATGGCTGTATACAGTGCTCTGCCCGAAAAAGGAATGGTGTCTGAATTGATCTACAAGCAACAGTAAGAAAGAACCTTATTTAACTTTTAAACTCTTGCCATGGGCTTTGAAATCACAGGTATATTAATAGACAAAGCCAAAATGTATTAGTTGTTTCGGAATTTTAGGCAATTAAGCCTAAACGTTCATTCATTTAGCACTCCGTTCAACACAAAATTTCCAATGAAAGAATACCTTTCAACAATTAAGTTGACCATTCCTGACACACTAATTTGGTTTTGGCACTGTTGTATTGTCTTTTCAGACTCATACTTTGATTCAGAGAAGCAAATTTTCCAATCAAATGAGTGGAATATTGAGATAATTGTCTTTGAGAAATATTTGAACCCTAACCCTAACTAGCAAAACCCGAAGCTAGGGTTAGGGTTTTATTCCCATACAATGTAGACAGTTTCTGATGGTATGGCTGTGTTTTAGGGCTAAAAGGATACTTAGGAATGTAGTTCTTTCAATGTTTTCTCAATATTTTTTTCTGACCTATATGGCTGTATACAGTGCTCTGCCCGAAAAAGGAATGGTGTCTGAATTGATCTACAAGCAACAGTAAGAAAGAACCTTATTTAACTTTTAAACTCTTGCTTTGGGCTTTGAAATCACAGGCATATTAACAGACATAGCCAAAATGTATTAGTTGTTTCGGACTTTTAGGCAACTTAAGCCTAAACGTTCATTCATTCAGCTCTCCGTTCAACACAAATTTTCCAATGAAAGAATACCTTTCAACAATTAAGTTGGCGATTCCTGACACACTAATTTGGATTTGGCACTGTTGTATTGTCTTTTCAGTGTCATACTTTGATTCAGAGAAGCAAATTCTCCTTCAAATGAGTGGAATATTAGGATAGTTGTCTTTGAGAAATATTTGAACCCTAACCCTAACTAGCAAAACCCGAAGCTAGGGTTAGGGTTTTATTCCCATACAATGTAGACAGTTTTTGATTGTATGGCTGTGTTTTAGGGCTGAAAGGATACTTAGGAATGTTGTTCTTTCAATGTTTTCTCAACATTTTTTTCTGACCTATATGGCTGTATACAGTGCTCTGCCCCAAAAAGGAATGGTGTCTGAATTGATCTACAAGCAACAGTAAGGAAGAACCTTATTTAACTTTTAAACTCTTGCTTTGGGCTTTGAAATCACAGGCATATTAATAGACAAAGCCAAAATGTATTAGTTGTTTCGGACTTTTAGGCAATTAAGCCTAAACGTTCATTCATTCAGCACTCCGTTCAACACAAAATTTCCAATGAAAGAATACCTTTCAACAATTAAGTTGACCATTCCTGACACACTAATTTGGTTTTGGCACTGTTGTATTGTCTTTTCAGACTCATACTTTTATTCAGAGAAGCAAATTTTCCAGTCAAATGAGTGGAATATTGAGATAATTGTGTTTGAGAAATATTTGAACCCTAACCCTAACTAGGAAAACCCGAAGCTAGGGTTAGGGTTTTATTCCCATACAATGTAGACAGTTTTTGATGGTATGGCTGTGTTTTAGGGCTAAAAGGATACTTAGGAATGTAGTTCTTTCAATGTTTTCTCAACATTTTTTTCTGACCTATATGGCTGTATACAGTGCTCTGCCCAAAAAAGGAATGGTGTCTGTATTGATCTACAAGCAACAGTAAGAAAGAACCTTATTTAACTTTTAAACTCTTGCTTTGGGCTTTGAAATCACAGGCATATTAACAGACATAGCCAAAATGTATTAGTTGTTTCGGACTTTTAGGCAACTTAAGCCTAAACGTTCATTCATTCAGCTCTCCGTTCAACACAAAATTTCCAATGAAAGAATACCTTTCAACAATTAAGTTGGCCATTCCTGACACACTAATTTGGATTTGGCACTGTTGCATTGTCTTTTCAGTGTCATACTTTGATTCAGAGAAGCAAATTCTCCTTCAAATGAGTGGAATATTAGGATAGTTGTCTTTGAGAAATATTTGAAACCTAACCCTAACTAGCAAAACCCGAAACTAGGGTTAGGGTTTTATTCTCATACAATGTAGACAGTTTTTGATGGTATGGCTGTGTTTTAGGGCTAAAAGGATACTTAGGAATGTAGTTCTTTCAATGTTTTCTCAACATTTTTTTCTGACCTATATGGCTGTATACAGTGCTCTGCCCGAAAAAGGAATGGTGTCTGAATTGATCTACAAGCAACAGTAAGAAAGAACCTTATTTAACTTTTAAACTCTTGCCATGGGCTTTGAAATCACAGGTATATTAATAGACAAAGCCAAAATGTATTAGTTGTTTCGGAATTTTAGGCAATTAAGCCTAAACGTTCATTCATTTAGCACTCCGTTCAACACAAAATTTCCAATGAAAGAATACCTTTCAACAATTAAGTTGACCATTCCTGACACACTAATTTGGTTTTGGCACTGTTGTATTGTCTTTTCAGACTCATACTTTTATTCAGAGAAGCAAATTTTCCAGTCAAATGAGTGGAATATTGAGATAATTGTCTTTGAGAAATATTTGAACCCTAACCCTAACTAGCAAAACCCGAAGCTAGGGTTAGGGTTTTATTCCCATACAATGTAGACAGTTTTTGATTGTATGGCTGTGTTTTAGGGCTGAAAGGATACTTAGGAATGTTGTTCTTTCAATGTTTTCTCAACATTTTTTTCTGACCTATATGGCTGTATACAGTGCTCTGCCCCAAAAAGGAATGGTGTCTGAATTGATCTACAAGCAACAGTAAGGAAGAACCTTATTTAACTTTTAAACTCTTGCTTTGGGCTTTGAAATCACAGGCATATTAATAGACAAAGCCAAAATGTATTAGTTGTTTCGGACTTTTAGGCAATTAAGCCTAAACGTTCATTCATTCAGCACTCCGTTCAACACAAAATTTCCAATGAAAGAATACCTTTCAACAATTAAGTTGACCATTCCTGACACACTAATTTGGTTTTGGCACTGTTGTATTGTCTTTTCAGACTCATACTTTTATTCAGAGAAGCAAATTTTCCAGTCAAATGAGTGGAATATTGAGATAATTGTCTTTGAGTAATATTTGAACCCTAACCCTAACTAGCAAAACCCGAAGCTAGGGTTAGGATTTTATTCCCATACAATGTAGACAGTTTTTGATGGCATGGCTGTGTTTTAGGGCTGAAAGGATACTTAGGAATGTAGTTCTTTCAATGTTTTCTCAACATTTTTTTCTGACCTATATGGCTGTATACAGTGCTCTGCCCGAAAAAGGAATGGTGTCTGAATTGATCTGCAAGCAACAGTAAGAAAGAACCTTATTTAACTTTTAAACTCTTGCTTTGGGCTTTGAAATCACAGGCATATTAATAGACAAAGCCAAAATGTATTAGTTGTTTTGGACTTGTTGGCAATTAAGCCTAAACGTTCATTCATTCAGCACTCCGTTCAACACAAAATTTCCAATGAAAGAATACCTTTCAACAATTAAGTTGACCATTCCTGACACACTAATTTGGTTTTGGCACTGTTGTATTGTCTTTTCAGACTCATACTTTTATTCAGAGAAGCAAATTTTCCAGTCAAATGACTGGAATATTGAGATAATTGTCTTTGAGAAATATTTGAACCCAACCCTAACTAGCAAAACCCGAAGCTAGGGTTAGGGTTTTATTCCCATACAATGTAGACAGTTTTTGATGGCATGGCTGTGTTTTAGGGCTGAAAGGATACTTAGGAATGTTGTTCTTTCAATGTTTTCTCAACATTTTTTTCTGACCTATATGGCTGTATACAGTGCTCTGCCCGAAAAAGGAATGGTGTCTGAATTGATCTACAAGCAACAGTAAGAAAGAACCTTATTTAACTTTTAAACTCTTGCTTTGGGCTTTGAAATCACAGGCATATTAATAGACAAAGCCAAAATGTATTAGTTGTTTCGGACTTTTAGGCAATTAAGCCTAAACGTTCATTCATTCCGCACTCCGTTCAACACAAAATTTCCAATGAAAGAATACCTTTCAACAATTAAGTTGACCATTCCTGACACACTAATTTGGTTTTGGAACTGTTGTATTGTCTTTTCAGACTCATACTTTTATTCAGAGAAGCAAATTTTCCAGTCAAATGAGTGGAATATTGAGATAATTGTGTTTGAGAAATATTTGAACCCTAACCCTAACTAGGAAAACCCGAAGCTAGGGTTAGGGTTTTATTCCCATACAATGTAGACAGTTTTTGATGGTATGGCTGTGTTTTAGGGCTAAAAGGATACTTAGGAATGTAGTTCTTTCAATGTTTTCTCAACATTTTTTTCTGACCTATATGGCTGTATACAGTGTTCTGCCCAAGAAAGGAATGGTGTCTGTATTGATCTACAAGCAACAGTAAGAAAGAACCTTATTTAACTTTTAAACTCTTGCTTTGGGCTTTGAAATCACAGGCATATTAACAGACATAGCCAAAATGTATTAGTTGTTTCGGACTTTTAGGCAACTTAAGCCTAAACGTTCATTCATTCAGCTCTCCGTTCAACACAAAATTTCCAATGAAAGAATACCTTTCAACAATTAAGTTGGCCATTCCTGACACACTAATTTGGATTTGGCACTGTTGCATTGTCTTTTCAGTGTCATACTTTGATTCAGAGAAGCAAATTCTCCTTCAAATGAGTGGAATATTAGGATAGTTGTCTTTGAGAAATATTTGAACCCTAACCCTAACTAGCAAAACCCGAAGCTAGGGTTAGGGTTTTATTCCCATACAATGTAGACAGTTTTTGATGGTATGGTTGTGTTTTAGGGCTAAAAGGATACTTAGGAATGTAGTTCTTTCAATGTTTTCTCAACATTTTTTTCTGACCTATATGGCTGTATACAGTGCTCTGCCCGAAAAAGGAATGGTGTCTGAATTGATCTACAAGCAACAGTAAGAAAGAACCTTATTGAACTTTTAAACTCTTGCTTTGGGCTTTGAAATCACAGGCATATTAACAGACATAGCCAAAATGTATTAGTTGTTTCGGACTTTTAGGCAACTTAAGCCTAAAGGTTCATTCATTCAGCTCTCCGTTCAACACAAATTTTCCAATGAAAGAATACCTTTCAACAATTAAGTTGGCCATTCCTGACACACTAATTTGGATTTGGCACTGTTGTATTGTCTTTTCAGTGTCATACTTTGATTCAGAGAAGCAAATTCTCCTTCAAATGAGTGGAATATTAGGATAGTTGTCTTTGAGAAATATTTGAACCCTAACCCTAACTAGCAAAACCCGAAGCTAGGGTTAGGGTTTTATTCCCATACAATGTACACAGTTTTTGATTGTATGGCTGTGTTTTAGGGCTGAAAGGATACTTAGGAATGTTGTTCTTTCAATGTTTTCTCAACATTTTTTTCTGACCTATATGGCTGTATACAGTGCTCTGCCCCAAAAAGGAATGGTGTCTGAATTGATCTACAAGCAACAGTAAGAAGAACATTATTTAACTTTTAAACTCTTGCTTTGGGCTTTGAAATCACAGGCATATTAATAGACAAACCCAAAATGTATTAGTTGTTTCGGACTTTTAGGCAACTTAAGCCTAAACGTTCATTTATTCAGCTCTCTGTTCAACTCAAAATTTCCAATGAAAGAATACCTTTCAACAATTAAGTTGGCCATTCCTGACACACTAATTTGGTTTTGGGACTGTTGTATTGTCTTTTCATTCTCATACTTTTATTCAGAGAAGCAAATTTTCCAGTCAAATGAGTGGAATATTGTGATAGTTGTCTTTGAGAAATATTTGAACCCTAACCCTAACTAGCAAAACCCGAAGCTAGGGTTAGGGTTTTATTCCCATACAATGTAGACAGTTTTTGATGGTATGGTTGTGTTTTAGGGCTAAAAGGATACTTAGGAATGTAGTTCTTTCAATGTTTTCTCAACATTTTTTTCTGACCAATATGGCTGTATACAGTGCTCTGCCCGAAAAAGGAATGGTGTCTGAATTAATCTGCAAGCAACAGTAAGAAAGAACCTTATTTAACTTTTAAACTCTTGCTTTGGGCTTTGAAATCACAGGCATATTAAGAGACATAGCCAAAATGTATTAGTTGTTTCGGACATTTAGGCTACTTAAGCCTAAACGTTCATTCAGTCTGCACTCCGTTCAACACAAAATTTCCAATGAAAGAATACCTTTCAACAATTAAGTTGACCATTCCTGACACACTAATTTGGTTTTGGCACTGTTGTATTGTCTTTTCAGACTCATACTTTTATTCAGAGAAGCAAATTTTCCAGTCAAATGAGTGGAATATTGAGATAATTGTCTTTGAGAAATATTTGAACCCTAACCCTAAGTAGCAAAACCCGAAGCTAGGGTTAGGGTTTTATTCCCATACAATGTAGACAGTTTTTGATGGCCTGGTTGTGTTTTAGGGCTAAAAGGATACTTAGGAATGTTGTTCTTTCAATGTTTTCTCAACATTTTTTTCTGACCTATATGGCTGTATACAGTGCTCTGCCCGAAAAAGGAATGGTGTCTGAATTGATCTACAAGCAACAGTAAGAAGAACCTTATTTAACTTTTAAACTCTTGCTTTGGGCTTTGAAATCACAGGCATATTAATAGACAAAGCCAAAATGTATTAGTTGTTTCGGACTTTTAGGCAACTTAAGCCTAAACGTTCATTCATTCAGCTCTCCGTTCAACTCAAAATTTCCAATGAAAGAATACCTTTCAACAATTAAGTTGGCCATTCCTGACACACTAATTTGGTTTTGGGACTGTTGTATTGTCTTTTCATTCTCATACTTATTCAGAGAAGCAAATTTTCCAGTCAAATGAGTGGAATATTGTGATAGTTGTCTTTGAGAAATATTTGAACCCTAACCCTAACTAGCAAAACCCGAAGCTAGGGTTAGGGTTTTATTCCCATACAATGTAGACAGTTTTTGATGGTATGGTTGTGTTTTAGGGCTAAAAGGATACTTAGGAATGTTGTTCTTTCAATGTTTTCTCATCATTTTTTTCTGACCTATATGGCTGTATACAGTGCTCTGCCCGAAAAAGGAATGGTGTCTGAATTGATCTGCAAGCAAAAGAAGAAAGTACCTTATTTAACTTTTAAACTCATGCTTTGGGCTTTGAAATCACAGGCATATTAATAGACAAAGCCAAAATGTATTAGTTGTTTCGGACTTTTAGGCAATTAAGCCTAAACGTTCATTCATTCAGCACTCCGTTCAACACAAAATTTCCAATGAAAGAATACCTTTCAACAATTAAGTTGGCCATTCCTGACACACTAATTTGGTTTTGGCACTGTTGTATTGTCTTTTCAGTGTCATACTTTGATTCAGAGAAGCAAATTCTCCTTCAAATGAGTGGAATATTAGGATAGTTGTCTTTGAGAAATATTTGAACCCTAACCCTAACTAGCAAAACCCGAAGCTAGGGTTAGGGTTTTATTCCCATACAATGTAGACAGTTTTTGATGGCGTGGCTGTGTTTTAGGGCTGAAAGGATACTCAGGAATGTTGTTCTTTCAATGTTTTCTCAACATTTTTTTCTGACCTTTATGGCTGTATACAGTGCTCTGCCCGAAAAAGGAATGGTGTCTGAATTGATCTACAAGCAACAGTAAGAAAGAACCTTATTTAACTTTTAAACTCTTGCTTTGGGCTTTGAAAGCACAGGCATATTAATAGACAAAGCCAAAATGTATTAGTTGTTTCGGACTTTTAGGCAACTTAAGCCTAAACGTTCATTCATTCAGCTCTCCTTTCAACTCAAAATTTCCAATGAAAGAATACCTTTCAACAATTAAGTTGGCCATTCCTGACACACTAATTTGGTTTTGGGACTGTTGTATTGTCTTTTCATTCTCATACTTTTATTCAGAGAAGCAAATTTTCCAGTCAAATGAGTGGAATATTGTGATAGTTGTCTTTGAGAAATATTTGAACCCTAACCCTAACTAGCAAAACCCGAAGCTAGGGTTAGGGTTTTATTCCCATACAATGTAGACAGTTTTTGATGGTATGGTTGTGTTTTAGGGCTACAAGGATACTTAGGAATGTTGTTCTTTCAATGTTTTCTCAACATTTTTTTCTGACCTATATGGCTATATACAGTGCTCTGCCCTAAAAAGGAATGTTGTCTGAATTTATCTACAAGCAACAGTAAGAAAGAACATTATTTAACTTTTAAACTCTTGCTTTGGGCTTTGAAATCACAGGCATATTAATAGACAAAGCCAAAATGTATTAGTTGTTTCGGACTTTTAGGCAATTAAGCCTAAACGTTCATTCATTCAGCACTCTGTTCAACACAAAATTTCCAATGAAAGAATACCTTTCAACAATTAACTTGACCATTTCTGACACACTAATTTGGTTTTGGCACTGTTGTATTGTCTTTTCAGACTCATACTTTTATTCAGAGAAGCAAATTTTCCAGTCAAATGAGTGGAATATTGAGATAATTGTCTTTGAGAAATATTTGAACCTTAACCCTAACTAGCAAAACCCGAAGCTAGGGTTAGGGTTTTATTCCCATACAATGTAGACAGTTTTTGATGGTATGGCTGTGTTTTAGGGCTAAAAGGATACTTAGGAATGTAGTTCTTTCAATGTTTTCTCAACATTTTTTTCTGACCTATATGGCTGTATACAGTGCTCTGCCCGAAAAAGGAATGGTGTCTGAATTGATCTGCAAGCAACAGTAAGAAAGAACCTTATTTAACTTTTAAACTCTTGCTTTGGGCTTTGAAATCACAGGCATATTAAGAGACATAGCCAAAATGTATTAGTTGTTTCGGACATTTAGGCTACTTAAGCCTAAACGTTCATTCAGTCTGCACTCCGTTCAACACAAAATTTCCAATGAAAGAATACCTTTCAACAATTAAGTTGACCATTCCTGACACACTAATTTGGTTTTGGCACTGTTGTATTGTCTTTTCAGACTCATACTTTTATTCAGAGAAGCAAATTTTCCAGTCAAATGAGTGGAATATTGAGATAATTGTCTTTGAGAAATATTTGAACCCTAACCCTAAGTAGCAAAACCCGAAGCTAGGGTTAGGGTTTTATTCCCATACAATGTAGACAGTTTTTGATGGCCTGGTTGTGTTTTAGGGCTAAAAGGATACTTAGGAATGTTGTTCTTTCAATGTTTTCTCAACATTTTTTTCTGACCTATATGGCTGTATACAGTGCTCTGCCCGAAAAAGGAATGGTGTCTGAATTGATCTACAAGCAACAGTAAGAAGAACCTTATTTAACTTTTAAACTCTTGCTTTGGGCTTTGAAATCACAGGCATATTAATAGACAAAGCCAAAATGTATTAGTTGTTTCGGACTTTTAGGCAACTTAAGCCTAAACGTTCATTCATTCAGCTCTCCGTTCAACTCAAAATTTCCAATGAAAGAATACCTTTCAACAATTAAGTTGGCCATTCCTGACACACTAATTTGGTTTTGGGACTGTTGTATTGTCTTTTCATTCTCATACTTATTCAGAGAAGCAAATTTTCCAGTCAAATGAGTGGAATATTGTGATAGTTGTCTTTGAGAAATATTTGAACCCTAACCCTAACTAGCAAAACCCGAAGCTAGGGTTAGGGTTTTATTCCCATACAATGTAGACAGTTTTTGATGGTATGGTTGTGTTTTAGGGCTGAAAGGATACTTAGGAATGTTGTTCTTTCAATGTTTTCTCATCATTTTTTTCTGACCTATATGGCTGTATACAGTGCTCTGCCCGAAAAAGGAATGGTGTCTGAATTGATCTGCAAGCAAAAGAAGAAAGTACCTTATTTAACTTTTAAACTCATGCTTTGGGCTTTGAAATCACAGGCATATTAATAGACAAAGCCAAAATGTATTAGTTGTTTCGGACTTTTAGGCAATTAAGCCTAAACGTTCATTCATTCAGCACTCCGTTCAACACAAAATTTCCAATGAAAGAATACCTTTCAACAATTAAGTTGGCCATTCCTGACACACTAATTTGGTTTTGGCACTGTTGTATTGTCTTTTCAGTGTCATACTTTGATTCAGAGAAGCAAATTCTCCTTCAAATGAGTGGAATATTAGGATAGTTGTCTTTGAGAAATATTTGAACCCTAACCCTAACTAGCAAAACCCGAAGCTAGGGTTAGGGTTTTATTCCCATACAATGTAGACAGTTTTTGATGGCGTGGCTGTGTTTTAGGGCTGAAAGGATACTCAGGAATGTTGTTCTTTCAATGTTTTCTCAACATTTTTTTCTGACCTTTATGGCTGTATACAGTGCTCTGCCCGAAAAAGGAATGGTGTCTGAATTGATCTACAAGCAACAGTAAGAAAGAACCTTATTTAACTTTTAAACTCTTGCTTTGGGCTTTGAAAGCACAGGCATATTAATAGACAAAGCCAAAATGTATTAGTTGTTTCGGACTTTTAGGCAACTTAAGCCTAAACGTTCATTCATTCAGCTCTCCTTTCAACTCAAAATTTCCAATGAAAGAATACCTTTCAACAATTAAGTTGGCCATTCCTGACACACTAATTTGGTTTTGGGACTGTTGTATTGTCTTTTCATTCTCATACTTTTATTCAGAGAAGCAAATTTTCCAGTCAAATGAGTGGAATATTGTGATAGTTGTCTTTGAGAAATATTTGAACCCTAACCCTAACTAGCAAAACCCGAAGCTAGGGTTAGGGTTTTATTCCCATACAATGTAGACAGTTTTTGATGGTATGGTTGTGTTTTAGGGCTACAAGGATACTTAGGAATGTTGTTCTTTCAATGTTTTCTCAACATTTTTTTCTGACCTATATGGCTATATACAGTGCTCTGCCCTAAAAAGGAATGTTGTCTGAATTTATCTACAAGCAACAGTAAGAAAGAACCTTATTTAACTTTTAAACTCTTGCTTTGGGCTTTGAAATCACAGGCATATTAATAGACAAAGCCAAAATGTATTATTTGTTTCGGACTTTTAGGCAATTAAGCCTAAACGTTCATTCATTCAGCACTCCGTTCAACACAAAATTTCCAATGAAAGAATACCTTTCAACAATTAAGTTGACCATTCCTGACACACTAATTTGGTTTTGGCACTGTTGTATTGTCTTTTCAGACTCATACTTTTATTCAGAGAAGCAAATTTTCCAGTCAAATGAGTGGAATATTGAGATAATTGTCTTTGAGAAATATTTGAACCCTAACCCTAACTAGCAAAACCCGAAGCTAGGGTTAGGGTTTTATTCCCATACAATGTAGACAGTTTTTGATGGTATGGCTGTGTTTTAGGGCTAAAAGGATACTTAGGAATGTTGTTCTTTCAATGTTTCCTCAACATTTTTTTCTGACCTATATGGCTGTATACAGTGCTCTGCCCCAAAAAGGAATGGTGTCTGAATTGATCTACAAGCAACAGTAAGAAAGAACCTTATTTAACTTTTAAACTCTTGCTTTGGGCTTTGAAATCACAGGCATATTAATAGACAAAGCCAAAATGTATTAGTTGTTTCGGACTTTTAGGCAATTAAGCCTAAACGTTCATTCATTCAGCACTCTGTTCAACACAAAATTTCCAATGAAAGAATACCTTTCAACAATTAACTTGACCATTTCTGACACACTAATTTGGTTTTGGCACTGTTGTATTGTCTTTTCAGACTCATACTTTTATTCAGAGAAGCAAATTTTCCAGTCAAATGAGTGGAATATTGAGATAATTGTCTTTGAGAAATATTTGAACCTTAACCCTAACTAGCAAAACCCGAAGCTAGGGTTAGGGTTTTATTCCCATACAATGTAGACAGTTTTTGATGGTATGGCTGTGTTTTAGGGCTAAAAGGATACTTAGGAATGTAGTTCTTTCAATGTTTTCTCAACATTTTTTTCTGACCTATATGGCTGTATACAGTGCTCTGCCCGAAAAAGGAATGGTGTCTGAATTGATCTACAAGCAACAGTAAGAAAGAACCTTATTTAACTTTTAAACTCTTGCCATGGGCTTTAAAATCACAGGCATATTAATAGACAAAGCCAAAATGTATTAGTTGTTACGGAATTTTAGGCAACTTAAGCCTAAACGTTCATTCATTCAGCACTCGGTTCAACACAAAATTTCCAATGAAAGAATACCTTTCAACAATTAAGTTGCTAATTCCTGACACACTAATTTTGTTTTGGCACTGTTGTATTGTCTTTTCAGTGTCATACTTTGATTCAGAGAAGCAAATTCTCCTTCAAATGAGTGGAATATTAGGATAGTTGTCTTTGAGAAATATTTGAACCCTAACCCTAACTAGCAAAACCCGAAGCTAGGGTTAGGGTTTTATTCCCATACAATGTAGACAGTTTTTGATGGCATGGCTGTGTTTTAGGGCTGAAAGGATACTTAGGAATGTTGTTCTTTCAATGTTTTCTCAACATTTTTTTATGACCTATGTAGCGGCGAGGCTTAATAATAAGGCAGAATTAAGTGTTTCTGAGCTTCCCAAATGAGGCCCCATTTCTCTGTTCATCTCTGTGGTGCAGCCACAGAGAAACTATTCATGCAAGATGATTTAAGGTTTCCTAGGACAGCTCCCAAAGGGGGATGCACTTAGCTAAGTCTGGCTATCATGATCAATGGTCATCCATTGGCGCCTATCTGTCTAGGGAGTGCCAGTTGGACATCTGGACTGCATTCCTAAGTGTCAGGAGTAAGTGACTCATATCTCACCTTGATCAACCAATCAGGGACTGGTAGGGCCGAGTAACCCACGTGGGACTCTGATGCCCATGGAACTTTCAGCCAATCAACGAGCTGAAGTTCCTCCAGGTAAAAACAGGCAACACAGAGAGCCTGAGAGATTCAACAAGATTCAGATTCAACAAGATTCAGATTCGGGAGATTCAGTAAGATTCTGGAGAGGATTCTGTGGACTGTTCTAAAGGGAATTCAAAGGAGAATTCCAGGGCAGGACGGCCCAGGAGCAGAAGGCTCCCAAGGGCAGGACATTCTCGCAGCGCGCCTCCTGACCATCCCGAGACTCAGCCCGGACAACCACGGAACGGCCAGTGTGTCCGAGTGCCAGAACTTTCCTTTGTTCTAAGAGTCTAGAGTGGAGGTTGCCAGAGAGTAACCAGCAGCAGGCCTCGTGGACAGGTCAGAACTGTGGACAGCTGAATCACTATTCAGAACTAGCTCTTCATCAGGAACGAACCGGTCCTCTTCCTGACTTGCTGGGATCCACAGTCATCTTTTCTCCTGTGCACAAACTTTGCTAGTTAAAGCCAACACTAACTAGCCGGTCAGTGAGCATCAGCAGCGCACCGTCGCAAGCCGCACAGCACAGCCTGGCACGGAGCCAGAGAGCGCGGATTGGACAGCAACAAGCCTGCAGCTGATTGTTTGTGCCTGCAGGAGATCTGAATCCCCAGAAATTGGATGAGTATTCAACTTCAATGCATTACAGCTCGAGAATTCAATTGCTATCCCAACCAGTTGATATCAATTTAATTCCTAAGAGTTATGTACTTGTTTTGAGTATCTAATGTAGAAGTTGTAACCAAGTTCACTTTACGAAACGGTCTTAATGAATGATATACTGAACGTATGTCCTCTTGATATGTGTAACACTTCGTAACTGATTGAATATATATCTTTTGTATTCTGATAACCCTCTCGATAAGATCTGTTAGGTTTATATGCATATTCTATGTATTAATAAATGTATCCTCGTGTATTTGTACCTGTGTGTGCGCGTTGTTTGAGTTATATCGCATGGTTGGATTCTAAAGCCATCAAAAGAATCAACTTTGTGATTTACTGCTACAATTAATAATTGTCTCAGTAAATGCCCAAACCCTACAGAACTGGTGCCTTCAGAGAGCCACTATGATTACATATTTGGCGTCCCTGAACGGCTATGAAACACTACATTTATGGCGTCCCTGGACCGGCGTGGCAAGACTGAAATGAATCAACCAAGCGGAATAATTCAATATAAAACGCCGCGGGTTTCATACACGACAATACAGTGTGCTGAAAGCCGAAAGGAAAAAAGTTCCCCTTGCTCTTTAAGCAGTGCTTGATTGTTTTGTGATCTTTTGCAATCTACCGGGTTGATTGCATACTTGATCTTGTTGTTTTCTGTGGTAAAACTGTGATTTCGTACTTAAAAGTAATACTCTTTAAGTTTAACGATGGTTGCTAAAAGGTCTGAATTCGAGTCGCTATTAAGCACTCTCTCTAGCAGCGACAAGTCTGACCACGATCTCTTCCATATCTCCGTCAGCGGAGAAGCTAGAAGAATAAATCTCCATTCTCTGAGAGAGCTAGCGAAGGACATAGAGAGATTTGACCCCGCAGTGTCAGAGAATAATATCGAGAGTTATATTCAAGACCTCAGGTATAACCTGCAGTTCCTGCCAAACGCCACAGAACAGGAGAAAGTGTTTCTGGTCAGGAAAACTACCAGCAGAGCTGTACATGAGTGGATGGCTAGGCAGATGAAAGAAGTCTGTAATGACTTTGAGCAGCTATGTCAAGCACTTATCGAAGAATACAGTGCGCTTATTGACCCGACTGCCGCGATAGCCGCCGCTCTTAACATTAAGCACGAGAGAGCAGAGTCCCCTCGCGAATATTACGAGAGACTTAGACGAACTTATTTTGCAGGGCGAAATTATGAGGGTTGCGAAGAGAACACACATTTCAAGGGTTTATTCATTGCGAATCTCCACCCGTCAGTCAGAAAGATGATCTTAATGCATACAGATGCACAGACCATGAAAATGACTGATATTAAGAGATTCGCGCAGAAAGCCTGGGAGTATGATGTCCAAAGTCGCTCTGAGCAAAAAGCTGCTAAAGCGACTGTGTTCGCCGTCAGAGCCAGCAGGGTTAATTCCCCCCTGCTCGAAGGAGCACAGGCTCCTGAGCTGGCTAAGCCCCGTTCCAAAGCACTCACACAGGACCGCACCCAGCGTCCTAAGTGCCATGAGAACACCGGGGAAGGGAAAGGGCTAGAAAAGGCTGAACAAAAGGATTCAGTAGCCGCCCGCCTGGCCAGGCTTGAACAAGCTTTATTAGGACAGGGACAACCGCTCCCCAAGGCTGCCGGAAGCGTGAATGAGCTGATACTCTCCACTGGAGGAGGCGGAGACCCGCCCCCTCTCCCTCCCTCAGTCTATCTGATTGAGCGGAAGGGTTCCTGCCTGGATGAGGTCAGCCACTCCCAAGCGAGTGCTGACTCCACCCCTGAAGTCACAGAGCAGGCAGTAAAACACAGAGGAAAAGCACGAAGCTTTTACCTCAAGGCTGCCATGGGAGATGTCTTACCCAGTGAGACACTGATTGACACTGAGGTTGAAAGGTGTTTGATGTCACACGGCAAGCTCAAACGGGTAGAAAAAGAAAAGGGTATGCGACTCAGAGTGGAACCTTTGGTGGATCACCAGAAAGGCAAAGTGTGGAAACAGGTCAAGGCTCCTAAGCCTTCTGTACAGAAGGAAAGGGGGGCCAAGAGGCAGACTGTGCTTACACAGTGCCCACCGAACACAGAAGCCTATGCGGAGATTCCTTCTGTTCCCTCTGGACAAGAAATAAAAATATTTTCTTGTTCCCCGGATATACAGGGAAGTCGTGCCCTGGCCAAGGTCCCAACAGCCTCCATGCCACAGGAGCGGTGCTCCGAGCAGCCGCCTGATCCACCAGGTAAAGCACACACCTTTTACATCCCTAAAGAGGAGCAGATCTCCCCACCTGGCGATGAAAAGGAGCTTTCCCTGTGCACCCTGGCACCCAAGAGGGGTCAGGACCACCACCCTGCAGTGGTGGAAGGGATCCAGATGGCAGGAGAGCAGGTTGGTGATGTAGCCCTCGCCCTTAGCCCTGAGAGGTCCTCTATTAGTGAGGATCTGCTTGAGCAGCTGTCACAGGGCCACCGCCAGGTGCCCCTGGTGCAACATTCACAGGTTAGACAGGAGGTCCAGCTGGACGCTGAGACTACTGCGCTGTGGACACACCTGATCCCAGATGCCGATTCCCTCTGCTGTGACCCAGGGAACCTGCAGTCAGGTAACATTATTTCTCACAACTACCAGGTAGTGAGTGAGACTGACCTGATTGTTCCTGCCTCAACGGCAGGGTTGCCAACACACCCAGTCCCCCAGAAGGGACAGGGAATGAAAGCCGAGCCGGTTTTCTTACAGCCACCAGCTCAGTCTGTCAGTCTGAGTCTGACCAACAGTGGTTCAGCCAGACTGGAGCTGGATGGTCAAGTCACCCGCCTGCCAGTGCAGGACATCGCAAAGAGGGGTGTCAGAATCCCCGCCTGCACTGACATGGGCCTGGTGGGTGATAGTAAGTTCAAAGACAATGAACTAGCTATCCCAGTGCTGGGGCAGCTCCCTGAACCCCTAGCGAGGGAAGGGGGGAGCGAGCAGGTGTCCTACACCCACGCCCAGCGAACGATTGTAAACATGCCGATAGAGGGATTCCTCAATCAGGAAGTGTGCAGGGTGGACCTGAACAGTGAGAATGGGGTAACAATCTCAGATCACTCAGGTGCTCCAGATGACCACTCAGCCGAGGGTCAGGCATGCTCCACCGCTGCACCACCCCCTGCAGGGTTCCTAGAGCACAGGCATGAACAAATCAAAAAAGCAGATGCCCTGGAAATGGAGGAGCAGCATCAGCAGCTGTGTCAGATCTCCCCAGATTTCCAGGATGTTGGTGCCCAAGATGCCACATGGCATACTGAGAAAGACACCATGTACACGCTGCGCCAGCTTAGAAAGGCAACAGTCACTCAGAAGGAGATGACTGGGATCAGCCACCCGAAAAGACTTTTGGGAAGACTGATTGCTGCCGCCACTGTTGCACGTTTGCTTTTTCTGGTAGGTTTGTGTGCTGCTGGCACTCTCATCCTGACTGCCCCAAGAAGGCAGGTGTCAGAGATGCCAGAGGGTAGTGACAGACTGTATCGACAGCAGCAAAAGTTGGAAAGCTTAGGGAAAACCCTACAGGCAACTTCCTATGCAACAGGGTTAAACCTTATTCCCCAACCAGTGGACATGATTGTTGGTGTTATACAGTGGGTTTATGCTTGTGTGCAACAGGCCAGAATGTTGACACAAGACCTGTTAAGGGAGTTTAGTGCCACTGTAGCCAGTCTAGCCACGGCACAATTCCCAACCCACTTGATTCCACTCTTCTCAGTAGAGGAGTATGTGACATTAACCCCATCGCTCATAGCTCACCCAGAAGGCAATCCAAGATTGAATTCGGTTCCAAATCTTGAGATGGGTATGGCTACCAAAGCTATCCATTGGCTGTGTCTAAACGATTCACCAATGAAGGGTGTAAAGCTACTAACGAGCAGAGGAAGGTTAATGAACCCCATGAAGAGCAGGTGGGAAGTAAATGGCTGGTCAGCACACCACGTTTAACTGACACTGTGACTTGTGACAGGCATGATGCAGCTACCTAATAAAACAGTTCCTTTAAGTTCCTGAGGAGGCCATAGTACAGCATGGTAACTTAACACTGTACGGTCTAGAACCAGACAACATAAGACCAAACTTGAGGTCATGGATGCCTTCAGATGCCACACTAAGGAATTGGATAGAAATCCAAGAAACAGTAAGCCCTGAAGAGGTACAGGTAGTTTAGTTTGCTTTAATGGAACAAACCTCCAAACCACCCTAGCAGATACCCAACACAGGTGTTGTGGTTTATCGGGGGGCTGGGAACAGGAACTGTTGTTATTGTAACACTACTGCCAGGTAGCTGGATCATGACTGACAGTGTACTCTGAATGATGTACTCTCACATCAAGATGTACTCCGGGTAGCATGAATGAGTCAAAGGTAGCATGTCAAAAGAAAGGAAGTGACTTCTCCCCAAATATCTACCACAGAGGTATCAGATATTGACAGTGAACTTCCTGATGTGTAATTCCTAGACTTAGATAATGTCTCCTACCGTGTTTATACATACTCCAGATGTTATTCATCCTGTTTGTATCCAATGCTGGTTCTGGTATGAATTCTCGAGGAGTAATGTGGACATTTAAGATTAATGTTCTAATGGCAAGGGACATCACTTAACTCTGTTTTTGTTTTGAAGGCAACAACGCCTCAGGACCTCGTGACCTTCAAAAAGGGGGGATATGTAGCGGCGAGGCTTAATAATAAGGCAGAATTAAGTGTTTCTGAGCTTCCCAAATGAGGCCCCATTTCTCTGTTCATCTCTGTGGTGCAGCCACAGAGAAACTATTCATGCAAGATGATTTAAGGTTTCCTAGGACAGCTCCCAAAGGGGGATGCACTTAGCTAAGTCTGGCTATCATGATCAATGGTCATCCATTGGCGCCTATCTGTCTAGGGAGTGCCAGTTGGACATCTGGACTGCATTCCTAAGTGTCAGGAGTAAGTGACTCATATCTCACCTTGATCAACCAATCAGGGACTGGTAGGGCCGAGTAACCCACGTGGGACTCTGATGCCCATGGAACTTTCAGCCAATCAACGAGCTGAAGTTCCTCCAGGTAAAAACAGGCAACACAGAGAGCCTGAGAGATTCAACAAGATTCAGATTCAACAAGATTCAGATTCGGGAGATTCAGTAAGATTCTGGAGAGGATTCTGTGGACTGTTCTAAAGGGAATTCAAAGGAGAATTCCAGGGCAGGACGGCCCAGGAGCAGAAGGCTCCCAAGGGCAGGACATTCTCGCAGCGCGCCTCCTGACCATCCCGAGACTCAGCCCGGACAACCACGGAACGGCCAGTGTGTCCGAGTGCCAGAACTTTCCTTTGTTCTAAGAGTCTAGAGTGGAGGTTGCCAGAGAGTAACCAGCAGCAGGCCTCGTGGACAGGTCAGAACTGTGGACAGCTGAATCACTATTCAGAACTAGCTCTTCATCAGGAACGAACCGGTCCTCTTCCTGACTTGCTGGGATCCACAGTCATCTTTTCTCCTGTGCACAAACTTTGCTAGTTAAAGCCAACACTAACTAGCCGGTCAGTGAGCATCAGCAGCGCACCGTCGCAAGCCGCACAGCACAGCCTGGCACGGAGCCAGAGAGCGCGGATTGGACAGCAACAAGCCTGCAGCTGATTGTTTGTGCCTGCAGGAGATCTGAATCCCCAGAAATTGGATGAGTATTCAACTTCAATGCATTACAGCTCGAGAATTCAATTGCTATCCCAACCAGTTGATATCAATTTAATTCCTAAGAGTTATGTACTTGTTTTGAGTATCTAATGTAGAAGTTGTAACCAAGTTCACTTTACGAAACGGTCTTAATGAATGATATACTGAACGTATGTCCTCTTGATATGTGTAACACTTCGTAACTGATTGAATATATATCTTTTGTATTCTGATAACCCTCTCGATAAGATCTGTTAGGTTTATATGCATATTCTATGTATTAATAAATGTATCCTCGTGTATTTGTACCTGTGTGTGCGCGTTGTTTGAGTTATATCGCATGGTTGGATTCTAAAGCCATCAAAAGAATCAACTTTGTGATTTACTGCTACAATTAATAATTGTCTCAGTAAATGCCCAAACCCTACAGAACTGGTGCCTTCAGAGAGCCACTATGATTACATATTTGGCGTCCCTGAACGGCTATGAAACACTACACCTATATGGCTGTATACAGTGCTCTGCCCTAAAAAGGAATGTTGTCTGAATTTATCTACAAGCAACAGTAAGAAAGAACCTTATTTAACTTTTAAACTCTTGCTTTGGGCTTTGAAATCACAGGCATATTAATAGACAAAGCCAAAATGTATTAGTTGTTTCGGACTTTTAGGCAATTAAGCCTAAACGTTCATTCATTCAGCACTCCGTTCAACACAAAATTTCCAATATAAGAATACCTTTCAACAATTAAGTTGACCATTCCTGACACACTAATTTGGTTTTGGCACTGTTGTATTGTCTTTTCAGACTCATACTTTTATTCAGAGAAGCAAATTTTCCATCAAATGAGTGGAATATTGAGATAGTTGTCTTTGAGAAATATTTGAACCCTAACCCTAACTAGCAAAACCCGAAGCTAGGGTTAGGGTTTTATTCCCATACAATGTAGACAGTTTTTGATGGCATGGCTGTGTTTTAGGGCTGAAAGGATACTTAGGAATGTTGTTCTTTCAGTGTTTTCTCAACATTTTTTTCTGACCTATATGGCTGTATACAGTGCTCTGCCCGAAAAAGGAATGGTGTCTGAATTGATCTACAAGCAACAGTAAGAAGAACCTTATTTAACTTTTAATCTCTTGCTTTGGGCTTTGAAATCACAGGCATATTAATAGACAAAGCCAAAATGTATTAGTTGTTTCAGAATTTTAGGCAATTAAGCCTAAACGTTCATTCATTCAGCACTCCGTTCAACACAAAATTTCCAATGAAAGAATACCTTTCAACAATTAAGTTGACCATTCCTGACACACTAATTTGGTTTTGGCACTGTTGTATTGTCTTTTCAGACTCATACATTTATTCAGAGAAGCAAATTTTCCAGTCAAATGAGTGGAATATTGAGATAATTGTCTTTGAGAAATATTTGAACCCTAACCCTAACTAGCAAAACCCGAAGCTAGGGTTAGGGTTTTATTCCCATACAATGTAGACAGTTTTTGATGGTATGGTTGTGTTTTAGGTCTAAAAGGATACTTAGGAATGTTGTTATTTCAATGTTTTCTCAACATTTTTTTCTGACCTATATGGCTGTATACAGTGCTCTGCCCGAAAAAGGAATGGTGTCTGAATTGATCTACAAGCAACAGTAAGAAGAACCTTATTTAACTTTTAAACTCTTGCTTTGGGCTTTGAAATCACAGGCATATTAATAGACAATACCAAAATGTATTAGTTGTTTCGGAATTTTAGGCAATTAAGCCTAAACGTTCATTCATTCAGCACTCCGTTCAACACAAAATTTCCAATGAAAGAATACCTTTCAACAATTAAGTTGACCATTCCTGACACACTAATTTGGTTTTGGCACTGTTGTATTGTCTTTTCAGACTCATACTTTTATTCAGAGAAGCAAATTTTCCAGTCAAATGAGTGGAATATTGAGATAATTGTCCTTGAGAAATATTTGAACCCTAACCCTAACTAGCAAAACCCGAAGCTAGGGTTAGGGTTTTATTCCCATACAATGTAGACAGTTTTTGATGGTATGGCTGTGTTTTAGGGCTAAAAGGATACTTAGGAATGTAGTTCTTTCAATGTTTTCTCAATATTTTTTTCTGACCTATATGGCTGTATACAGTGCTCTGCCCCAAAAAGGAATGGTGTCTGAATTGATCTACAAGCAACAGTAAGAAAGAACCTTATTTAAGTTTTAAACTCTTGCTTTGGGCTTTGAAATCACAGGCATATTAATAGACAAAGCCAAAATGTATTAGTTGTTTCGGACTTTTAGGCAATTAAGCCTAAACGTTCATTCATTCAGCACTCCGTTCAACACAAAATTTCCAATATAAGAATACCTTTCAACAATTAAGTTGACCATTCCTGACACACTAATTTGGTTTTGGCACTGTTGTATTGTCTTTTCAGACTCATACCTTTATTCAGAGAAGCAAATTTTCCAGTCAAATGAGTGGAATATTGAGATAATTGTCTTTGAGAAATATTTGAACCCTAACCCTAACTAGCAAAACCCGAAGCTAGGGTTAGGGTTTTATTCCCATACAATGTAGACAGTTTTTGATGGTATGGTTGTGTTTTAGGGCTAAAAGGATACATAGGAATGTTGTTCTTTCAATGTTTTCTCAACCTTTTTTTCTGACCTATATGGCTGTATACAGTGCTCTGCCCGAAAAAGGAATGGTGTCTGAATTGATCTACAAGCAACAGTAAGAAGAACCTTATTTAACTTTTAAACTCTTGCTTTGGGCTTTGAAATCACAGGCATATTAATAGACAAAGCCAAAATGTATTAGTTGTTTCAGAATTTTAGGCAATTAAGCCTAAACGTTCATTCATTCAGCACTCCGTTCAACACAAAATTTCCAATGAAAGAATACCTTTCAACAATTAAGTTGACCATTCCTGACACACTAATTTGGTTTTGGCACTGTTGTATTGTCTTTTCAGACTCATACTTTTATTCAGAGAAGCAAATTTTCCAGTCAAATGAGTGGAATATTGAGATAATTGCCTTTGAGAAATATTTGAACCCTAACCCTAACTAGCAAAACCCGAAGCTAGGGTTAGGGTTTTATTCCCATACAATGTAGACAGTTTTTGATGGTATGGTTGTGTTTTAGGGCTAAAAGGATACTTAGGAATGTTGTTCTTTCAATGTTTTCTCAACATTTTTTTCTGACCTATATGGCTGTATACTGTTCTGCCCGAAAAAGGAATGGTGTCTGAATTGATCTACAAGCAACAGTAAGAAGAACCTTATTTAACTTTTAAACTCTTGCTTTGGGCTTTGAAATCACAGGCATATTAATAGACAATACCAAAATGTATTAGTTGTTTCGGAATTTTAGGCAATTCAGCCTAAACGTTCATTCATTCAGCACTCCGTTCAACACAAAATTTCCAATGAAAGAATACCTTTCAACAATTAAGTTGACCATTCCTGACACACTAATTTGGTTTTGGGACTGTTGTATTGTCTTTTCATTCTCATACGTTTATTCAGAGAAGCAAATTTTCCAGTCAAATGAGTGGAATATTGTGATAGTTGTCTTTGAGAAATATTTGAACCCTAACCCTAACTAGCAAAACCCGAAGCTAGGGTTAGGGTTTTATTCCCATACAATGTAGACAGTTTTTGATGGTATGGTTGTGTTTTAGGGCTACAAGGATACTTAGGAATGTTGTTCTTTCAATGTTTTCTCAACATTTTTTTCTGACCTATATGGCTGTATACAGTGCTCTGCCCTAAAAAGGAATGTTGTCTGAATTTATCTACAAGCAACAGTAAGAAAGAACCTTATTTAACTTTTAAACTCTTGCTTTGGGCTTTGAAATCACAGGCATATTAATAGACAAAGCCAAAATGTATTAGTTGTTTCGGACTTTTAGGCAATTAAGCCTAAACGTTCATTCATTCAGCACTCCGTTCAACACAAAATTTCCAATGAAAGAATACCTTTCAACAATTAAGTTGACCATTCCTGACACACTAATTTGGTTTTGGCACTGTTGTATTGTCTTTTCAGACTCATACTTTTAATCAGAGAAGCAAATTTTCCAGTCAAATGAGTGGAATATTGAGATAATTGTCTTTGAGAAATATTTGAACCTTAACCCTAACTAGCAAAACCCGAAGCTAGGGTTAGGGTTTTATTCCCATACAATGTAGACAGTTTTTGATGGTATGGCTGTGTTTTAGGGCTAAAAGAATACTTAGGAATGTAGTTCTTTCAATGTTTTCTCAACATTTTTTTCTGACCTATATGGCTGTATACAGTGCTCTGCCCGAAAAAGGAATGGTGTCTGAATTGATCTACAAGCAACAGTAAGAAAGAACCTTATTTAATTTTTAAACTCTTGCCATGGGCTTTAAAATCACAGGCATATTAATAGACAAAGCCAAAATGTATTAGTTGTTACGGAATTTTAGGCAACTTAAGCCTAAACGTTCATTCATTCAGCACTCGGTTCAACACAAAATTTCCAATGAAAGAATACCTTTCAACAATTAAGTTGCTAATTCCTGACACACTAATTTTGTTTTGGCACTGTTGTATTGTCTTTTCAGTGTCATACTTTGATTCAGAGAAGCAAATTCTCCTTCAAATGAGTGGAATATTAGGATAGTTGTCTTTGAGAAATATTTGAACCCTAACCCTAACTAGCAAAACCCGAAGCTAGGGTTAGGGTTTTATTCCCATACAATGTAGACAGTTTTTGATGGCATGGCTGTGTTTTAGGGCTGAAAGGATACTTAGGAATGTTGTTCTTTCAATGTTTTCTCAACATTTTTTTATGACCTATATGGCTGTATACAGTGCTCTGCCCTAAAAAGGAATGTTGTCTGAATTTATCTACAAGCAACAGTAAGAAAGAACCTTATTTAACTTTTAAACTCTTGCTTTGGGCTTTGAAATCACAGGCATATTAATAGACAAAGCCAAAATGTATTAGTTGTTTCGGACTTTTAGGCAATTAAGCCTAAACGTTCATTCATTCAGCACTCCGTTCAACACAAAATTTCCAATATAAGAATACCTTTCAACAATTAAGTTGACCATTCCTGACACACTTATTTGGTTTTGGCACTGTTGTATTGTCTTTTCAGACTCATACTTTTATTCAGAGAAGCAAATTTTCCAGTCAAATGAGTGGAATATTGAGATAGTTGTCTTTGAGAAATATTTGAACCCTAACCCTAACTAAAAAACCCGAAGCTAGGGTTAGGGTTTTATTCCCATACAATGTAGACAGTTTTTGATGGCATGGCTGTGTTTTAGGGCTGAAAGGATACTTAGGAATGTTGTTCTTTCAATGTTTTCTCAACATTTTTTTCTGACCTATATGGCTGTATACAGTGCTCTGCCCTAAAAAGGAATGTTGTCTGAATTTATCTACAAGCAACAGTAAGAAAGAACCTTATTTAACTTTTAAACTCTTGCTTTGGGCTTTGAAATCACAGGCATATTAATAGACAAAGCCAAAATGTATTAGTTGTTTCGGACTTTTAGGCAATTAAGCCTAAACGTTCATTCATTCAGCACTCCGTTCAACACAAAATTTCCAATGAAAGAATACCTTTCAACAATTAAGTTGACCATTCCTGACACACTAATTTGGTTTTGGCACTGTTGTATTGTCTTTTCAGACTCATACTTTGATTCAGAGAAGTAAATTCTCCTTCAAATGAGTGGAATATTAGGATAGTTGTCTTTGAGAAATATTTGAACCCTAACCCTAACTAGCGAAACCCGAAGGTAGGGTTAGGGTTTTATTCCCATACAATGTAGACAGTTTTTGATGGCATGGCTGTGTTTTAGGGCTGAAAGGATACTTAGGATTGTTGTTCTTTCAATGTTTTCTCAATAGTTTTTCTGACCTATATGGCTGTATACAGTGCTCTGCCCCAAAAAGAAATGGTGTCTGAATTGATCTACAAGCAACAGTAAGAAAGAACCTTATTTAACTTTTAAACTCTTGCTTTGGGCTTTGAAATCACAGGCATATTAACAGACATAGCCAAAATGTATTAGTTGTTTCGGAATTTTAGGCAACTTAAGCCTAAACGTTCATTCATTCAGCACTCCGTTCAACACAAAATTTCCAATGAAAGAATACCTTTCAACAATTAAGTTGCTAATTCCTGACACACTAATTTTGTTTTGGCACTGTTGTATTGTCTTTTCAGACTCATACTTTTATTCAGAGAAGCAAATTTTCCAGTCAAATGAGTGGAATATTGAGATAATTGTCTTTGAGAAATATTTGAACCCTAACCCTAACTAGCAAAACCCGAAGCTAGGGTTAGGGTTTTATTCCCATGCAATGTAGACAGTTTTTGATGGTATGGCTGTTTTTTAGGGCTAAAAGGATACTTAGGAATGTAGTTCTTTCAATGTTTTTTCTCAATATTTTTTTCTGACCTATATGGCTGTATACAGTGCTTTGCCCGAAAAAGGAATGGTGTCTGAATTGATCTACAAGCAACAGTAAGAAAGAACCTTATTTAACTTTTAAACTCTTGCTTTGGGCTTTGAAATCACAGGCATATTAACAGACATAGCCAAAATGTATTAGTTGTTTCGGACTTTTAGGCAACTTAAGCCTAAACGTTCATTCATTCAGCTCTCCGTTCAACACAAATTTTCCAATGAAAGAATACCTTTCAACAATTAAGTTGGCCATTCCTGACACACTAATTTGGATTTGGCACTGTTGTATTGTCTTTTCAGTGTCATACTTTGATTCAGAGAGGCAAATTCTCCTTCAAATGAGTGGAATATTAGGATAGTTGTCTTTGAGAAATATTTGAACCCTAACCCTAACTAGCAAAACCCTAGGCTAGGGTTAGGGTTTTATTCCCATACAATGTAGACAGTTTTTGATGGTATGGCTGTGTTTTAGGGCTAAAAGGATACTTAGGAATGTAGTTCTTTCAATGTTTTCTCAATATTTTTTTCTGACCTATATGGCTGTATACAGTGCTCTGCCCCAAAAAGGAATGGTGTCTGAATTGATCTACAAGCAACAGTAAGAAAGAACCTTATTTAACTTTTAAACTCTTGCTTTGGGCTTTGAAATCACAGGCATATTAACAGACATAGCCAAAATGTATTAGTTGTTTCGGACTTTTAGGCAATTAAGCCTAAACGTTCATTCATTCAGCTCTCCGTTCAACACAAATTTTCCAATGAAAGAATACCTTTCAACAATTAAGTTGGCCATTCCTTACACACTAATTTGGATTTGGCACTGTTGTATTATCTTTTCAGTGTCATACTTTGATTCAGAGAAGCAAATTCTCCTTCAAATGAGAGGATAGTTGTCTTTGAGAAATATTTGAACCCTAACCCTAACTAGCAAAACCCGAAGCTAGGGTTAGGGTTTTATTCCCATGCAATGTAGACAGTTTTTGATGGTATGTTTGTGTTTTAGGGCTAAAAGGATACTTAGGAATGTAGTTCTTTCAATGTTTTCTCAACATTTTTTTCTGACCTATATGGCTGTATACAGTGCTCTGCCCGAAAAAGGAATGGTGTCTGAATTGATCTACAAGCAACAGTAAGAAGAACCTTATTTAACTTTTAAACTCTTGCTTTGGGCTTTGAAATCACAGACATATTAATAGACAAAGCCAAACTGTATTAGTTTTTCGGAATTTTAGGCAATTAAGCCTAAACGTTCATTCATTCAGCACTCCGTTCAACACAAAATTTTCAATGAAAGAATACCTTTCAACAATTAAGTTGACCATTCCTGACACACTAATTTGGTTTTGGCACTGTTGTATTGTCTTTTCAGACTCATACGTTTATTCAGAGAAGCAAATTTTCCAGTCAAATGAGTGGAATATTAGGATAGTTGTTTTTGAGATATATTTGAACCCTAACCCTAACTAGCAAAACCCGAAGCTAGGGTTAGGGTTTTATTCCCATACAATGTAGACAATTTTTGATGGCGTGGCTGTGTTTTAGGGCTGAAAGGATACTTAGGAATGTAGTTTTTTCAATGTTTTCTCAACATTTTTTTCTGACCTATATGGCTGTATACAGTGCTCTGCCCGAAAAAGGAATGGTGTCTGAATTGATCTGCAAGCAACAGTAAGAAAGAACCTTATTTAACTTTTAAACTCTTGCTTTGGGCTTTGAAATCACAGGCATATTAACAGACATAGCCAAAATGTATTAGTTGTTTCGGACTTTTAGGCTACTTAAGCCTAAACGTTCATTCATTCAGCACTCCGTTCAACACAAAATTTCCAATGAAAGAATACCTTTCAACAATTAAGTTGGCCATTCCTGACACACTAATTTGGTTTTGGCACTGTTGTATTGTCTTTTCAGTGTCATACTTTGATTCAGAGAAGCAAATTCTCCTTCAAATGAGTGGAATATTGGGATAGTTGTCTTTGAGAAATATTTGAACCCTAACCCTAACTAGCAAAACCCGAAGCTAGGGTTAGGGTTTTATTCCCATACAATGTAGACAGTTTTTGATGGCATGGCTGTGTTTTAGGGCTGAAAGGATACTTAGGAATGTTGTTCTTTCAATGTTTTCTCAACATTTTTTTCTGACCTATATGGCTGTATACAGTGCTCTGCCCGAAAAAGGAATGGTGTCTGAATTGATCTACAAGCAACAGTAAGAAGAAGCTTATTTAACTTTTAAACTCTTGCTTTGGGCTTTGAAATCACAGGCATATTAATAGACAAAGCCAAAATGTATTAGTTGTTTCGGACTTTTAGGCAACTTAAGCCTAAACGTTCATTCATTCAGCTCTCTGTTCAACTCAAAATTGCCAATGAAAGAATACCTTTCAACAATTAAGTTGGCCATTCCTGACACACTAATTTGGTTTTGGGACTGTTGTATTGTCTTTTCATTTTCATACTTTTATTCAGAGAAGCAAATTTTCCAGTCAAATGAGTGGAATATTGTGATAGTTGTCTTTGAGAAATATTTGAACCCTAACCCTAACTAGCAAAACCGAAGCTAGGGTTAGGGTTTTATTCCCATACAATGTAGACAGTTTTTGATGGCATGGCTGTGTTTTAGGGCTGAAAGGATACTTAGGAATGTTGTTCTTTCAATGTTTTCTCAACATTTTTTTCTGACCTATATGGCTGTATACAGTGCTCTGCCCTAAAAAGGAATGTTGTCTGAATTGATCTACAAGCAACAGTAAGAAGAACCTTATTTAACTTTTAAACTCTTGCTTTGGGCTTTGAAATCACAGGCATATTAATAGACAAAGCCAAAATGTATTAGTTGTTTCAGAATTTTAGGCAATTAAGCCTAAACGTTCATTCATTCAGCACTCCGTTCAACACAAAATTTCCAATGAAAGAATACCTTTCAACAATTAAGTTGACCATTCCTGACACACTAATTTGGTTTTGGCACTGTTGTATTGTCTTTTCAGACTCATACATTTATTCAGAGAAGCAAATTTTCCAGTCAAATGAGTGGAATATTGAGATAATTGTCTTTGAGAAATATTTGAACCCTAACCCTAACTAGCAAAACCCGAAGCTAGGGTTAGGGTTTTATTCCCATACAATGTAGACAGTTTTTCATGGTATGGTTGTGTTTTAGGTCTAAAAGGATACTTAGGAATGTTGTTATTTCAATGTTTTCTCAACATTTTTTTCTGACCTATATGGCTGTATACAGTGCTCTGCCCGAAAAAGGAATGGTGTCTGAATTGATCTACAAGCAACAGTAAGAAGAACCTTATTTAACTTTTAAACTCTTGCTTTGGGCTTTGAAATCACAGGCATATTAATAGACAATACCAAAATGTATTAGTTGTTTCGGAATTTTAGGCAATTAAGCCTAAACGTTCATTCATTCAGCACTCCGTTCAACACAAAATTTCCAATGAAAGAATGCCTTTCAACAATTAAGTTGACCATTCCTGACACACTAATTTGGTTTTGGCACTGTTGTATTGTGTTTTCAGACTCATACTTTTATTCAGAGAAGCAAATTTTCCAGTCAAATGAGTGGAATATTGAGATAATTGTCCTTGAGAAATATTTGAACCCTAACCCTAACTAGCAAAACCCGAAGCTAGGGTTAGGGTTTTATTCCCATACAATGTAGACAGTTTTTGATGGTATGGCTGTGTTTTAGGGCTAAAAGGATACTTAGGAATGTAGTTCTTTCAATGTTTTCTCAATATTTTTTTCTGACCTATATGGCTGTATACAGTGCTCTGCCCCCAAAAGGAATGGTGTCTGAATTGATCTACAAGCAACAGTAAGATAGAACCTTATTTAACTTTTAAACTCTTGCTTTGGGCTTTGAAATCACAGGCATATTAATAGACAAAGCCAAAATGTATTAGTTGTTTCGGAATTTTAGGCAACTTAAGCCTAAACGTTCATTCATTCAGCACTCGGTTCAACACAAAATTTCCAATAAAAGAATACCTTTCAACAATTAAGTTGCTAATTCCTGACACACTAATTTTGTTTTGGCACTGTTGTATTGTCTTTTCAGTGTCATACTTTGATTCAGAGAAGCAAATTCTCCTTCAAATGAGTGGAATATTAGGATAGTTGTCTTTGAGAAATATTTGAACCCTAACCCTAACTAGCAAAACCCGAAGCTAGGGTTAGGGTTTTATTCCCATACAATGTAGACAGTTTTTGATGGCATGGCTGTGTTTTAGGGCTGAAAGGATACTTAGGAATGTTGTTCTTTCAATGTTTTCTCAATAGTTTTTCTGACCTATATGGCTGTATACAGTGCTCTGCCCCAAAAAGAAATGGTGTCTGAATTGATCTACAAGCAACAGTAAGAAAGAACCTTATTTAACTTTTAAACTCTTGCTTTGGGCTTTGAAATCACAGGCATATTAACAGACATAGCCAAAATGTATTAGTTGTTTCGGAATTTTAGGCAACTTAAGCCTAAACGTTCATTCATTCAGCACTCCGTTCAACACAAAATTTCCAATGAAAGAATACCTTTCAACAATTAAGTTGCTAATTCCTGACACACTAATTTTGTTTTGGCACTGTTGTATTGTCTTTTCAGACTCATACTTTTATTCAGAGAAGCAAATTTTCCAGTCAAATGAGTGGAATATTGAGATAATTGTCTTTGAGAAATATTTGAACCCTAACCCTAACTAGCAAAACCCGAAGCTAGGGTTAGGGTTTTATTCCCATGCAATGTAGACAGTTTTTGATGGTATGGCTGTGTTTTAGGGCTAAAAGGATACTTAGGAATGTAGTTCTTTCAATGTTTTTTCTCAATATTTTTTTCTGACCTATATGGCTGTATACAGTGCTTTGCCCGAAAAAGGAATGGTGTCTGAATTGATCTACAAGCAACAGTAAGAAAGAACCTTATTTAACTTTTAAACTCTTGCTTTGGGCTTTGAAATCACAGGCATATTAACAGACATAGCCAAAATGTATTAGTTGTTTCGGACTTTTAGGCAACTTAAGCCTAAACGTTCATTCATTCAGCTCTCCGTTCAACACAAATTTTCCAATGAAAGAATACCTTTCAACAATTAAGTTGGCCATTCCTGACACACTAATTTGGATTTGGCACTGTTGTATTGTCTTTTCAGTGTCATACTTTGATTCAGAGAGGCAAATTCTCCTTCAAATGAGTGGAATATTAGGATAGTTGTCTTTGAGAAATATTTGAACCCTAACCCTAACTAGCAAAACCCTAGGCTAGGGTTAGGGTTTTATTCCCATACAATGTAGACAGTTTTTGATGGTATGGCTGTGTTTTAGGGCTAAAAGGATACTTAGGAATGTAGTTCTTTCAATGTTTTCTCAATATTTTTTTCTGACCTATATGGCTGTATACAGTGCTCTGCCCCAAAAAGGAATGGTGTCTGAATTGATCTACAAGCAACAGTAAGAAAGAACCTTATTTAACTTTTAAACTCTTGCTTTGGGCTTTGAAATCACAGGCATATTAACAGACATAGCCAAAATGTATTAGTTGTTTCGGACTTTTAGGCAATTAAGCCTAAACGTTCATTCATTCAGCTCTCCGTTCAACACAAATTTTCCAATGAAAGAATACCTTTCAACAATTAAGTTGGCCATTCCTTACACACTAATTTGGATTTGGCACTGTTGTATTATCTTTTCAGTGTCATACTTTGATTCAGAGAAGCAAATTCTCCTTCAAATGAGAGGATAGTTGTCTTTGAGAAATATTTGAACCCTAACCCTAACTAGCAAAACCCGAAGCTAGGGTTAGGGTTTTATTCCCATGCAATGTAGACAGTTTTTGATGGTATGTTTGTGTTTTAGGGCTAAAAGGATACTTAGGAATGTAGTTCTTTCAATGTTTTCTCAACATTTTTTTCTGACCTATATGGCTGTATACAGTGCTCTGCCCGAAAAAGGAATGGTGTCTGAATTGATCTACAAGCAACAGTAAGAAGAACCTTATTTAACTTTTAAACTCTTGCTTTGGGCTTTGAAATCACAGACATATTAATAGACAAAGCCAAACTGTATTAGTTTTTCGGAATTTTAGGCAATTAAGCCTAAACGTTCATTCATTCAGCACTCCGTTCAACACAAAATTTTCAATGAAAGAATACCTTTCAACAATTAAGTTGACCATTCCTGACACACTAATTTGGTTTTGGCACTGTTGTATTGTCTTTTCAGACTCATACTTTTATTCAGAGAAGCAAATTTTCCAGTCAAATGAGTGGAATATTAGGATAGTTGTCTTTGAGATATATTTGAACCCTAACCCTAACTAGCAAAACCCGAAGCTAGGGTTAGGGTTTTATTCCCATACAATGTAGACAATTTTTGATGGCGTGGCTGTGTTTTAGGGCTGAAAGGATACTTAGGAATGTTGTTCTTTCAATGTTTTCTCAACATTTTTTTCTGACCTATATGGCTGTATACAGTGCTCTGCCCGAAAAAGGAATGGTGTCTGAATTGATCTACAAGCAACAGTAAGAAAGAACCTTATTTAACTTTTAAACTCTTGCTTTGGGCTTTGAAATCACAGGCATATTAACAGACATAGCCAAAATGTATTAGTTGTTTCGGACTTTTAGGCTACTTAAGCCTAAACGTTCATTCATTCAGCACTCCGTTCAACACAAAATTTCCAATGAAAGAATACCTTTCAACAATTAAGTTGGCCATTCCTGACACACTAATTTGGTTTTGGCACTGTTGTATTGTCTTCTCAGTGTCATACTTTGATTCAGAGAAGCAAATTCTCCTTCAAATGAGTGGAATATTGGGATAGTTGTCTTTGAGAAATATTTGAACCCTAACCCTAACTAGCAAAACCCGAAGCTAGGGTTAGGGTTTTATTCCCATACAATGTAGACAGTTTTTGATGGCATGGCTGTGTTTTAGGGCTGAAAGGATACTTAGGAATGTTGTTCTTTCAATGTTTTCTCAACATTTTTTTCTGACCTATATGGCTGTATACAGTGCTCTGCCCGAAAAAGGAATGGTGTCTGAATTGATCTACAAGCAACAGTAAGAAGAAGCTTATTTAACTTTTAAACTCTTGCTTTGGGCTTTGAAATCACAGGCATATTAATAGACAAAGCCAAAATGTATTAGTTGTTTCGGACTTTTAGGCAACTTAAGCCTAAACGTTCATTCATTCAGCTCTCTGTTCAACTCAAAATTGCCAATGAAAGAATACCTTTCAACAATTAAGTTGGCCATTCCTGACACACTAATTTGGTTTTGGGACTGTTGTATTGTCTTTTCATTTTCATACTTTTATTCAGAGAAGCAAATTTTCCAGTCAAATGAGTGGAATATTGTGATAGTTGTCTTTGAGAAATATTTGAACCCTAACCCTAACTAGCAAAACCGAAGCTAGGGTTAGGGTTTTATTCCCATACAATGTAGACAGTTTTTGATGGCATGGCTGTGTTTTAGGGCTGAAAGGATACTTAGGAATGTTGTTCTTTCAATGTTTTCTCAACATTTTTTTCTGACCTATATGGCTGTATACAGTGCTCTGCCCTAAAAAGGAATGTTGTCTGAATTGATCTACAAGCAACAGTAAGAAGAACCTTATTTAACTTTTAAACTCTTGCTTTGGGCTTTGAAATCACAGGCATATTAATAGACAAAGCCAAAATGTATTAGTTGTTTCAGAATTTTAGGCAATTAAGCCTAAACGTTCATTCATTCAGCACTCCGTTCAACACAAAATTTCCAATGAAAGAATACCTTTCAACAATTAAGTTGACCATTCCTGACACACTAATTTGGTTTTGGCACTGTTGTATTGTCTTTTCAGACTCATACATTTATTCAGAGAAGCAAATTTTCCAGTCAAATGAGTGGAATATTGAGATAATTGTCTTTGAGAAATATTTGAACCCTAACCCTAACTAGCAAAACCCGAAGCTAGGGTTAGGGTTTTATTCCCATACAATGTAGACAGTTTTTCATGGTATGGTTGTGTTTTAGGTCTAAAAGGATACTTAGGAATGTTGTTATTTCAATGTTTTCTCAACATTTTTTTCTGACCTATATGGCTGTATACAGTGCTCTGCCCGAAAAAGGAATGGTGTCTGAATTGATCTACAAGCAACAGTAAGAAGAACCTTATTTAACTTTTAAACTCTTGCTTTGGGCTTTGAAATCACAGGCATATTAATAGACAATACCAAAATGTATTAGTTGTTTCGGAATTTTAGGCAATTAAGCCTAAACGTTCATTCATTCAGCACTCCGTTCAACACAAAATTTCCAATGAAAGAATGCCTTTCAACAATTAAGTTGACCATTCCTGACACACTAATTTGGTTTTGGCACTGTTGTATTGTCTTTTCAGACTCATACTTTTATTCAGAGAAGCAAATTTTCCAGTCAAATGAGTGGAATATTGAGATAATTGTCCTTGAGAAATATTTGAACCCTAACCCTAACTAGCAAAACCCGAAGCTAGGGTTAGGGTTTTATTCCCATACAATGTAGACAGTTTTTGATGGTATGGCTGTGTTTTAGGGCTAAAAGGATACTTAGGAATGTAGTTCTTTCAATGTTTTCTCAATATTTTTTTCTGACCTATATGGCTGTATACAGTGCTCTGCCCCCAAAAGGAATGGTGTCTGAATTGATCTACAAGCAACAGTAAGATAGAACCTTATTTAACTTTTAAACTCTTGCTTTGGGCTTTGAAATCACAGGCATATTAATAGACAAAGCCAAAATGTATTAGTTGTTTCGGAATTTTAGGCAACTTAAGCCTAAACGTTCATTCATTCAGCACTCGGTTCAACACAAAATTTCCAATAAAAGAATACCTTTCAACAATTAAGTTGCTAATTCCTGACACACTAATTTTGTTTTGGCACTGTTGTATTGTCTTTTCAGTGTCATACTTTGATTCAGAGAAGCAAATTCTCCTTCAAATGAGTGGAATATTAGGATAGTTGTCTTTGAGAAATATTTGAACCCTAACCCTAACTAGCAAAACCCGAAGCTAGGGTTAGGGTTTTATTCCCATACAATGTAGACAGTTTTTGATGGCATGGCTGTGTTTTAGGGCTGAAAGGATACTTAGGAATGTTGTTCTTTCAATGTTTTCTCAATAGTTTTTCTGACCTATATGGCTGTATACAGTGCTCTGCCCCAAAAAGAAATGGTGTCTGAATTGATCTACAAGCAACAGTAAGAAAGAACCTTATTTAACTTTTAAACTCTTGCTTTGGGCTTTGAAATCACAGGCATATTAACAGACATAGCCAAAATGTATTAGTTGTTTCGGAATTTTAGGCAACTTAAGCCTAAACGTTCATTCATTCAGCACTCCGTTCAACACAAAATTTCCAATGAAAGAATACCTTTCAACAATTAAGTTGCTAATTCCTGACACACTAATTTTGTTTTGGCACTGTTGTATTGTCTTTTCAGACTCATACTTTTATTCAGAGAAGCAAATTTTCCAGTCAAATGAGTGGAATATTGAGATAATTGTCTTTGAGAAATATTTGAACCCTAACCCTAACTAGCAAAACCCGAAGCTAGGGTTAGGGTTTTATTCCCATGCAATGTAGACAGTTTTTGATGGTATGGCTGTGTTTTAGGGCTAAAAGGATACTTAGGAATGTAGTTCTTTCAATGTTTTTTCTCAATATTTTTTTCTGACCTATATGGCTGTATACAGTGCTTTGCCCGAAAAAGGAATGGTGTCTGAATTGATCTACAAGCAACAGTAAGAAAGAACCTTATTTAACTTTTAAACTCTTGCTTTGGGCTTTGAAATCACAGGCATATTAACAGACATAGCCAAAATGTATTAGTTGTTTCGGACTTTTAGGCAACTTAAGCCTAAACGTTCATTCATTCAGCTCTCCGTTCAACACAAATTTTCCAATGAAAGAATACCTTTCAACAATTAAGTTGGCCATTCCTGACACACTAATTTGGATTTGGCACTGTTGTATTGTCTTTTCAGTGTCATACTTTGATTCAGAGAGGCAAATTCTCCTTCAAATGAGTGGAATATTAGGATAGTTGTCTTTGAGAAATATTTGAACCCTAACCCTAACTAGCAAAACCCTAGGCTAGGGTTAGGGTTTTATTCCCATACAATGTAGACAGTTTTTGATGGTATGGCTGTGTTTTAGGGCTAAAAGGATACTTAGGAATGTAGTTCTTTCAATGTTTTCTCAATATTTTTTTCTGACCTATATGGCTGTATACAGTGCTCTGCCCCAAAAAGGAATGGTGTCTGAATTGATCTACAAGCAACAGTAAGAAAGAACCTTATTTAACTTTTAAACTCTTGCTTTGGGCTTTGAAATCACAGGCATATTAACAGACATAGCCAAAATGTATTAGTTGTTTCGGACTTTTAGGCAATTAAGCCTAAACGTTCATTCATTCAGCTCTCCGTTCAACACAAATTTTCCAATGAAAGAATACCTTTCAACAATTAAGTTGGCCATTCCTTACACACTAATTTGGATTTGGCACTGTTGTATTATCTTTTCAGTGTCATACTTTGATTCAGAGAAGCAAATTCTCCTTCAAATGAGAGGATAGTTGTCTTTGAGAAATATTTGAACCCTAACCCTAACTAGCAAAACCCGAAGCTAGGGTTAGGGTTTTATTCCCATGCAATGTAGACAGTTTTTGATGGTATGTTTGTGTTTTAGGGCTAAAAGGATACTTAGGAATGTAGTTCTTTCAATGTTTTCTCAACATTTTTTTCTGACCTATATGGCTGTATACAGTGCTCTGCCCGAAAAAGGAATGGTGTCTGAATTGATCTACAAGCAACAGTAAGAAGAACCTTATTTAACTTTTAAACTCTTGCTTTGGGCTTTGAAATCACAGACATATTAATAGACAAAGCCAAACTGTATTAGTTTTTCGGAATTTTAGGCAATTAAGCCTAAACGTTCATTCATTCAGCACTCCGTTCAACACAAAATTTTCAATGAAAGAATACCTTTCAACAATTAAGTTGACCATTCCTGACACACTAATTTGGTTTTGGCACTGTTGTATTGTCTTTTCAGACTCATACTTTTATTCAGAGAAGCAAATTTTCCAGTCAAATGAGTGGAATATTAGGATAGTTGTCTTTGAGATATATTTGAACCCTAACCCTAACTAGCAAAACCCGAAGCTAGGGTTAGGGTTTTATTCCCATACAATGTAGACAATTTTTGATGGCGTGGCTGTGTTTTAGGGCTGAAAGGATACTTAGGAATGTTGTTCTTTCAATGTTTTCTCAACATTTTTTTCTGACCTATATGGCTGTATACAGTGCTCTGCCCGAAAAAGGAATGGTGTCTGAATTGATCTACAAGCAACAGTAAGAAAGAACCTTATTTAACTTTTAAACTCCTGCTTTGGGCTTTGAAATCACAGGCATATTAACAGACATAGCCAAAATGTATTAGTTGTTTCGGACTTTTAGGCTACTTAAGCCTAAACGTTCATTCATTCAGCACTCCGTTCAACACAAAATTTCCAATGAAAGAATACCTTTCAACAATTAAGTTGGCCATTCCTGACACACTAATTTGGTTTTGGCACTGTTGTATTGTCTTCTCAGTGTCATACTTTGATTCAGAGAAGCAAATTCTCCTTCAAATGAGTGGAATATTGGGATAGTTGTCTTTGAGAAATATTTGAACCCTAACCCTAACTAGCAAAACCCGAAGCTAGGGTTAGGGTTTTATTCCCATACAATGTAGACAGTTTTTGATGGCATGGCTGTGTTTTAGGGCTGAAAGGATACTTAGGAATGTTGTTCTTTCAATGTTTTCTCAACATTTTTTTCTGACCTATATGGCTGTATACAGTGCTCTGCCCCAAAAAGGAATGGTGTCTGAATTGATCTACAAGCAACAGTAAGAAGAAGCTTATTTAACTTTTAAACTCTTGCTTTGGGCTTTGAAATCACAGGCATATTAATAGACAAAGCCAAAATGTATTAGTTGTTTCGGACTTTTAGGCAACTTAAGCCTAAACGTTCATTCATTCAGCTCTCTGTTCAACTCAAAATTGCCAATGAAAGAATACCTTTCAACAATTAAGTTGGCCATTCCTGACACACTAATTTGGTTTTGGGACTGTTGTATTGTCTTTTCATTTTCATACTTTTATTCAGAGAAGCAAATTTTCCAGTCAAATGAGTGGAATATTGTGATAGTTGTCTTTGAGAAATATTTGAACCCTAACCCTAACTAGCAAAACCGAAGCTAGGGTTAGGGTTTTATTCCCATACAATGTAGACAGTTTTTGATGGCATGGCTGTGTTTTAGGGCTGAAAGGATACTTAGGAATGTTGTTCTTTCAATGTTTTCTCAACATTTTTTTCTGACCTATATGGCTGTATACAGTGCTCTGCCCTAAAAAGGAATGTTGTCTGAATTGATCTACAAGCAACAGTAAGAAGAACCTTATTTAACTTTTAAACTCTTGCTTTGGGCTTTGAAATCACAGGCATATTAATAGACAAAGCCAAAATGTATTAGTTGTTTCAGAATTTTAGGCAATTAAGCCTAAACGTTCATTCATTCAGCACTCCGTTCAACACAAAATTTCCAATGAAAGAATACCTTTCAACAATTAAGTTGACCATTCCTGACACACTAATTTGGTTTTGGCACTGTTGTATTGTCTTTTCAGACTCATACATTTATTCAGAGAAGCAAATTTTCCAGTCAAATGAGTGGAATATTGAGATAATTGTCTTTGAGAAATATTTGAACCCTAACCCTAACTAGCAAAACCCGAAGCTAGGGTTAGGGTTTTATTCCCATACAATGTAGACAGTTTTTCATGGTATGGTTGTGTTTTAGGTCTAAAAGGATACTTAGGAATGTTGTTATTTCAATGTTTTCTCAACATTTTTTTCTGACCTATATGGCTGTATACAGTGCTCTGCCCGAAAAAGGAATGGTGTCTGAATTGATCTACAAGCAACAGTAAGAAGAACCTTATTTAACTTTTAAACTCTTGCTTTGGGCTTTGAAATCACAGGCATATTAATAGACAATACCAAAATGTATTAGTTGTTTCAGAATTTTAGGCAATTAAGCCTAAACGTTCATTCATTCAGCACTCCGTTCAACACAAAATTTCCAATGAAAGAATGCCTTTCAACAATTAAGTTGACCATTCCTGACACACTAATTTGGTTTTGGCACTGTTGTATTGTCTTTTCAGACTCATACTTTTATTCAGAGAAGCAAATTTTCCAGTCAAATGAGTGGAATATTGAGATAATTGTCCTTGAGAAATATTTGAACCCTAACCCTAACTAGCAAAACCCGAAGCTAGGGTTAGGGTTTTATTCCCATACAATGTAGACAGTTTTTGATGGTATGGCTGTGTTTTAGGGCTAAAAGGATACTTAGGAATGTAGTTCTTTCAATGTTTTCTCAATATTTTTTTCTGACCTATATGGCTGTATACAGTGCTCTGCCCCCAAAAGGAATGGTGTCTGAATTGATCTACAAGCAACAGTAAGATAGAACCTTATTTAACTTTTAAACTCTTGCTTTGGGCTTTGAAATCACAGGCATATTAATAGACAAAGCCAAAATGTATTAGTTGTTACGGAATTTTAGGCAACTTAAGCCTAAACGTTCATTCATTCAGCACTCGGTTCAACACAAAATTTCCAATGAAAGAATACCTTTCAACAATTAAGTTGCTAATTCCTGACACACTAATTTTGTTTTGGCACTGTTGTATTGTCTTTTCAGTGTCATACTTTGATTCAGAGAAGCAAATTCTCCTTCAAATGAGTGGAATATTAGCATAGTTGTCTTTGAGAAATATTTGAACCCTAACCCTAACTAGCAAAACCCGAAGCTAGGGTTAGGGTTTTATTCCCATACAATGTAGACAGTTTTTGATGGCATGGCTGTGTTTTAGGGCTGAAAGGATACTTAGGAATGTTGTTCTTTCAATGTTTTCTCAACATTTTTTTATGACCTATATGGCTGTATACAGTGCTCTGCCCTAAAAAGGAATGTTGTCTGAATTTATCTACAAGCAACAGTAAGAAAGAACCTTATTTAACTTTTAAACTCTTGCTTTGGGCTTTGAAATCACAGGCATATTAATAGACAAAGCCAAAATGTATTAGTTATTTCGGACTTTTAGGCAATTAAGCCTAAACGTTCATTCATTCAGCACTCCGTTCAACACAAAATTTCCAATATAAGAATACCTTTCAACAATTAAGTTGACCATTCCTGACACACTAATTTGGTTTTGGCACTGTTGTATTGTCTTTTCAGACTCATACTTTTATTCAGAGAAGCACATTTTCCAGTCAAATGAGTGGAATATTGAGATAGTTGTCTTTGAGAAATATTTGAACCCTAACCCTAACTAAAAAACCCTAAGCTAGGGTTAGGGTTTTATTCCCATACAATGTAGACAGTTTTTGATGGTATGGTTGTGTTTTAGGGCTGAAAGGATACTTAGGAATGTTGTTCTTTCAATGTTTTCTCAACATTTTTTTCTGACCTATATGGCTGTATACAGTGCTCTGCCCCAAAAAGGAATGGTGTCTGAATTGATCTACAAGCAACAGTAAGAAAGAACCTTATTTAACTTTTAAACTCTTGCTTTGGGCTTTGAAATCACAGGCATATTAACGGACATAGCCAAAATGTATTAGTTGTTTCGGACTTTTAGGCAATTAAGCCTAAACGTTCATTCATTCAGCTCTCCGTTCAACACAAATTTTCCAATGAAAGAATACCTTTCAACAATTAAGTTGGCCATTCCTTACACACTAATTTGGATTTGGCACTGTTGTATTATCTTTTCAGTGTCATACTTTGATTCAGAGAAGCAAATTCTCCTTCAAATGAGAGGATAGTTGTCTTTGAGAAATATTTGAACCCTAACCCTAACTAGCAAAACCCGAAGCTAGGGTTAGGGTTTTATTCCCATACAATGTAGACAGTTTTTGATGGTATGTTTGTGTTTTAGGGCTAAAAGGATACTTAGGAATGTAGTTCTTTCAATGTTTTCTCAACATTTTTTTCTGACCTATATGGCTGTATACAGTGCTCTGCCCGAAAAAGGAATGGTGTCTGAATTGATCTACAAGCAACAGTAAGAAGAACCTTATTTATCTTTTAAACTCTTGCTTTGGGCTTTGAAATCACAGACATAGTAATAGACAAAGCCAAAATGTATTAGTTTTTCGGAATTTTAGGCAATTAAGCCTAAACGTTCATTCATTCAGCACTCCGTTCAACACAAAATTTTCAATGAAAGAATACCTTTCAACAAATAAGTTGACCATTCCTGACACACTAATTTGGTTTTGGCACTGTTGTATTGTCTTTTCAGACTCATACTTTTATTCAGAGAAGCAAATTTTCCAGTCAAATGAGTGGAATATTAGGATAGTTGTCTTTGAGATATATTTGAACCCTAACCATAACTAGCAAAACTCGAAGCTAGGGTTAGGGTTTTATTCCCATACAATGTAGACAATTTTTGATGGCGTGGCTGTGTTTTAGGGCTGAAAGGATACTTAGGAATGTTGTTCTTTCAATGTTTTCTCAACATTTTTTTCTGACCTATATGGCTGTATACAGTGCTCTGCCCGAAAAAGGAATGGTGTCTGAATTGATCTACAAGCAACAGTAAGAAAGAACCTTATTTAACTTTTAAACTCTTGCTTTGGGCTTTGAAATCACAGGCATATTAACAGACATAGCCAAAATGTATTAGTTGTTTCGGACTTTTAGGCTACTTAAGCCTAAACGTTCATTCATTCAGCACTCCGTTCAACACAAAATTTCCAATGAAAGAATACCTTTCAACAATTAAGTTGCTAATTCCTGACACACTAATTTTGATTTGGCACTGTTGTATTGTCTTTTCAGACTCATACTTTTATTCAGAGAAGCAAATTTTCCAGTCAAATGAGTGGAATATTGAGATAATTGTCTTTGAGAAATATTTGAACCCTAACCCTAACTAGCAAAACCCGAAGCTAGGGTTAGGGTTTTATTCCCATACAATGTAGACAGTTTTTGATGGTATGGCTGTGTTTTAGGGCTAAAAGGATACTTAGGAATGTAGTTCTTTCAATGTTCTTTCTCAATATTTTTTTCTGACCTATATGGCTGTATACAGTGCTTTGCCCGAAAAAGGAATGGTGTCTGAATTGATCTACAAGCAACAGTAAGAAAGAACCTTATTTAACTTTTAAACTCTTGCTTTGGGCTTTGAAATCACAGGCATATTAACAGACATAGCCAAAATGTATTAGTTGTTTCGGACTTTTAGGCAACTTAAGCCTAAACGTTCATTCATTCAGCTCTCCGTTCAACACAAATTTTCCAATGAAAGAATACCTTTCAACAATTAAGTTGGCCATTCCTGACACACTAATTTGGATTTGGCACTGTTGTATTGTCTTTTCAGTGTCATACTTTGATTCAGAGAGGCAAATTCTCCTTCAAATGAGTGGAATATTAGGATAGTTGTCTTTGAGAAATATTTGAACCCTAACCCTAACTAGCAAAACCCTAGGCTAGGGTTAGGGTTTTATTCCCATACAATGTAGACAGTTTTTGATGGTATGGCTGTGTTTTAGGGCTAAAAGGATACTTAGGAATGTAGTTCTTTCAATGTTTTCTCAATATTTTTTTCTGACCTATATGGCTGTATACAGTGCTCTGCCCCAAAAAGGAATGGTGTCTGAATTGATCTACAAGCAACAGTAAGAAAGAACCTTATTTAACTTTTAAACTCTTGCTTTGGGCTTTGAAATCACAGGCATATTAACAGACATAGCCAAAATGTATTAGTTGTTTCGGACTTTTAGGCAATTAAGCCTAAACGTTCATTCATTCAGCTCTCCGTTCAACACAAATTTTCCAATGAAAGAATACCTTTCAACAATTAAGTTGGCCATTCCTTACACACTAATTTGGATTTGGCACTGTTGTATTATCTTTTCAGTGTCATACTTTGATTCAGAGAAGCAAATTCTCCTTCAAATGAGAGGATAGTTGTCTTTGAGAAATATTTGAACCCTAACCCTAACTAGCAAAACCCGAAGCTAGGGTTAGGGTTTTATTCCCATACAATGTAGACAGTTTTTGATGGTATGTTTGTGTTTTAGGGCTAAAAGGATACTTAGGAATGTAGTTCTTTCAATGTTTTCTCAACATTTTTTTCTGACCTATATGGCTGTATACAGTGCTCTGCCCGAAAAAGGAATGGTGTCTGAATTGATCTACAAGCAACAGTAAGAAGAACCTTATTTAACTTTTAAACTCTTGCTTTGGGCTTTGAAATCACAGACATAGTAATAGACAAAGCCAAAATGTATTAGTTTTTCGGAATTTTAGGCAATTAAGCCTAAACGTTCATTCATTCAGCACTCCGTTCAACACAAAATTTTCAATGAAAGAATACCTTTCAACAATTAAGTTGACCATTCCTGACACACTAATTTGGTTTTGGCACTGTTGTATTGTCTTTTCAGACTCATACTTTTATTCAGAGAAGCAAATTTTCCAGTCAAATGAGTGGAATATTAGGATAGTTGTCTTTGAGATATATTTGAACCCTAACCCTAACTAGCAAAACCCGAAGCTAGGGTTAGGGTTTTATTCCCATACAATGTAGACAATTTTTGATGGCGTGGCTGTGTTTTAGGGCTGAAAGGATACTTAGGAATGTTGTTCTTTCAATGTTTTCTCAACATTTTTTTCTGACCTATATGGCTGTATACAGTGCTCTGCCCGAAAAAGGAATGGTGTCTGAATTGATCTACAAGCAACAGTAAGAAAGAACCTTATTTAACTTTTAAACTCTTGCTTTGGGCTTTGAAATCACAGGCATATTAACAGACATAGCCAAAATGTATTAGTTGTTTCGGACTTTTAGGTAATTAAGCCTAAACGTTCATTCATTCAGCACTCCGTTCAACACAAAATTTTCAATGAAAGAATACCTTTCAACAATTAAGTTGACCATTCCTGACACACTAATTTGGTTTTGGCACTGTTGTATTGTCTTTTCAGACTCATACTTTTATTCAGAGAAGCAAATTTTCCAGTCAAATGAGTGGAATATTGAGATAATTGTCTTTCGGAAATATTTGAACCCTAACCCTAACTAGCAAAACCCGAAGCTAGGGTTAGGGTTTTATTCCCATAAAATGTAGACAGTTTTTGATGGCGTGGCTGTGTTTTAGGGCTAAAAGGATAATTAGGAATGTAGTTCTTTCAATGTTTTCTCAATATTTTTTTCTGACCTATATGGCTGTATACAGTGCTCTGCCCCAAAAAGGAATGGTGTCTGAATTGATCTGCAAGCAACAGTAAGAAAGAACCTTATTTAACTTTTAAACTCTTGCTTTGGGCTTTGAAATCACAGGCATATTAACAGACATAGCCAAAATGTTTTAGTTGTTTCGGGCTTTTAGGCAACTTAAGCCTAAACGTTCATTCATTCAGCTCTCCGTTCAACACAAAATTTCCAATGAAAGAATACCTTTCAACAATTAAGTTGGCCATTCCTGACACACTAATTTGGTTTTGGCACTGTTGTATTGTCTTTTCAGTGTCATACTTTGATTCAGAGAAGCAAATTCTCCTTCAAATGAGTGGAATATTAGGATAGTTGTCTTTGAGAAATATTTGAACCCTAACCCTAACTAGCAAAACCCGAAGCTAGGGTTAGGGTTTTATTCCCATACAATGTAGACAGTTTTTGATGGTATCGTTGTGTTTTAGGGCTAAAAGGATGCTTAGGAATGTAGTTCTTTCAATGTTTTCTCAACTTTTTTTTCTGACCTATATGGCTGTATACAGTGCTCTGCCCCAAAAAGGAATGGTGTCTGAATTGATCTACAAGCAACAGTAAGAAAGAACCTTATTTAACTTTTAAACTCTTGCTTTGGGCTTTGAAAAAACAGGCATATTAATAGACAAAGCCAAAATGTATTAGTTGTTTCGGACTTTTAGGCAATTAAGTCTAAACGTTCATTCATTCAGCACTCCGTTCAACACAAAATTTCCAATGAAAGAATACCTTTCAACAATTAACTTGACCATTCCTGACACACTAATTTGGTTTTGGCACTGTTGTATTGTCTTTTCAGACTCATACTTTTATTCAGAGAAGCAAATTTTCCAGTCAAATGAGTGGAATATTGAGATAATTGTCTTTGAGAAATATTTGAACCTTAACCCTAACTAGCAAAACCCGAAGCTAGGGTTAGGGTTTTATTCCCATACAATGTAGACAGTTTTTGATGGTATGGCTGTGTTTTAGGGCTAAAAGGATACTTAGGAATGTAGTTCTTTCAATGTTTTCTCAATATTTTTTTCTGACCTATATGGCTGTATACAGTGCTCTGCCCGAAAAAGGAATGGTGTCTGAATTGATCTACAAGCAACAGTAAGAAAGAACCTTATTTAACTTTTAAACTCTTGCTTTGGGCTTTGAAATCACAGGCATATTAATAGACAAAGCCAAAATGTATTATTTGTTTCGGACTTTTAGGCAATTAAGCCTAAACGTTCATTCATTCAGCTCTCCGTTCAACACAAAATTTCCAATGAAAGAATACCTTTCAACAATTAAGTTGGCCATTCCTGACACACTAATTTGGTTTTGGCACTGTTGTATTGTCTTTTCAGTGTCATACTTTGATTCAGAGAAGCAAATTCTCCTTCAAATGATTGGAATATTAGCATAGTTGTCTTTGAGAAATATTTGAACCCTAACCCTAACTAGCATAACCCGAAGCTAGGGTTAGGGTTTTATTCCCATAAAATGTAGACAGTTTTTGATGGTATGGCTGTGTTTTAGGGCTAAAAGGATACTTAGGAATGTAGTTCTTTCAATGTTTTCTCAATATTTTTTTCTGACCTGTATGGCTGTATACAGTGCTCTGCCCCAAAAAGGAATGGTGTCTGAATTGATCTACAAGCAACAGTAAGAAAGAACCTTATTTAACTTTTAAACTCTTGCTTTGGGATTTGAAGTCACAGGCATATTAACAGACATAGCCAAAATGTTTTAGTTGTTTCGGGCTTTTAGGCAACTTAAGCCTAAACGTTCATTTATTCAGCTCACCGTTCAACACAAAATTTCCAATGAAAGAATACCTTTCAACAATTAAGTTGACCATTCCTGACACACTAATTTGGTTTTGGCACTGTTGTATTGTCTTTTCAGACTCATACTTTTTTTCATAGAAGCAAATTTTCCAGTCAAATGAGTGGAATATTGAGATAATTGTCTTTGAGAAATATTTGAACCCTAACCCTAACTAGCAAAACCCGAAGCTAGGGTTAGGGTTTTATTCCCATACAATATAGACAGTTTTTGATGGTTTGGCTGTGTTTTAGGGCTAAAAGGATACTTAGGAATGTAGTTCTTTCAATGTTTTCTCAACATTTTTTTCTGACCTATATGGCTGTATACAGTGCTCTTCCCAAAAAAGGAATGGTGTCTGAATTGATCTACAGGCAACAGTAAGAAAGAACCTTATTTAACTTTTAAACTCTTGCTTTGGGCTTTGAAATCACAGGCATATTAATAGACATAGCCAAAATGTATTAGTTGTTTCGGACTTTTAGGAAACTTAAGCCTAAAAGTTCATTCATTCAGCTCTCCGTTCAACTCAAAATTTCCAATGAAAGAATACCTTTCAACAATTAAGTTGGCCATTCCTGACACACTAATTTGGTTTTGGCACTGTTGTATTGTCTTTTCAGTGTCATACTTTGATTAAGAGAAGCAAATTCTCCTTCAAATGAGTGGAATATTAGGATAGTTGTCTTTGAGAAATATTTGAACCCTAACCCTAACTAGCAAAACCCGAAGCTAGGGTTAGGGTTTTATTCCCATACAATGTAGACAGTTTTTGATGGTATGGTTGTGTTTTAGGGCTAAAAGGATGCTTAGGAATGTAGTTCTTTCAATGTTTTCTCAACATTTTTTTCTGACCTATATGGCTGTATACAGTGCTCTGCCCGAAAAAGGAGTGGTGTCTGAATTGATCTACAAGCAACAGTAAGAAAGAACCTGATTTAACTTTTAAACTCTTGCCATGGGCTTTGAAATCACAGGCATATTAATAGACAAAGCCAAAATGTATTATTTGTTTCGGACTTTTAGGCAATTAAGCCTAAACGTTCATTCATTCAGCTCTCCCTTCAACACAAAATTACCAATGAAAGAATACCTTTCAACAATTAAGTTGGCCATTCCTGACACACTAATTTGGTTTTGGCACTGTTGTATTGTCTTTTCAGACTCATACTTTTTTTCATAGAAGCAAATTTTCCAGTCAAATGAGTGGAATATTGAGATAATTGTCTTTGAGAAATATTTGAACCCTAACCCTAACTAGCAAAACCCGAAGCTAGGGTTAGGGTTTTATTCCCATACAATGTAGACAGTTTTTGATGGTATGGCTGTGTTTTAGGGCTAAAAGGATACTTAGGAATGTAGTTCTTTCAATGTTTTCTCAATATTTTTTTCTGACCTATATGGCTGTATACAGTGCTCTGCCCCAAAAAGGAATGGTGTCTGAATTGATCTACAAGCAACAGTAAGAAAGAACCTTATTTAACTTTTAAACTCTTGCTTTGGGCTTTGAAATCACAGGCATATTAACAGACATAGCCAAAATGTATTAGTTGTTTCGGACTTTTAGGCAACTTAAGCCTAAACGTTCATTCATTCAGCTCTCCGTTCAACACAAATTTTCCAATGAAAGAATACCTTTCAACAATTAAGTTGCTAATTCCTGACACACTAATTTGGTTTTGGCACTGTTGTATTGTCTTTTCAGTGTCATACTTTGATTCAGAGAAGCAAATTCTCCTTCAAATGAGTGGAGTATTAGGATAGTTGTCTTTGAGAAATATTTGAACCCTAACCCTAACAAGCAAAACCCGAAGCTAGGGTTAGGGTTTTATTCCCATACAATGTAGACAGTTCTTGATGGCATGGCTGTGTTTTAGGGCTGAAAGGATACTTAGGAATGTTGTTCTTTCAATGTTTTCTCAACATTTTTTTCTGACCTATATGGCTGTATACAGTGCTCTGCCCGAAAAAAGGAATGGTGTCTGAATTGATGTACAAACAACAGTAAGAAAGAACCTTATTTAACTTTTAAACTCTTGCTTTTGGCTTTGAAATCACAGGCATATTAATAGACAAAGCCAAAATGTATTAGTTGTTTCGGACTTTTAGGCAATTAAGCCTAAACGTTCATTCATTCAGCACTCCGTTCAACACAAAATTTCCAATGAAAGAATACCTTTCAACAATTAAGTTGACCATTCCTGACACACTAATTTGGTTTTGGCACTGTTGTATTGTCTTTTCAGTGTCATACTTTGATTCAGAGAAGCAAATTCTCCTTAAATGAGTGGAATATTAGGATAGTTGTCTTTGAGAAATATTTGAACCCTAACCCTAACTAGCAAAACCCGAAGCTAGGGTTAGGGTTTTATTCCCATACAATGTAGACAGTTTTTGATTGCATGGCTGTGTTTTAGGGCTAAAAGGATACTTAGGAATGTAGTTCTTTCAATGTTTTCTCAACATTTTTTTCTGACCTATATGGCTGTATACAGTGCTCTTCCCAAAAAAGGAATGGTGTCTGAAATGATCTACAAGCAACAGTAAGAAAGAACCTTATTTAACTTTTAAACTCTTGCTTTGGGCTTTGAAGTCACAGGCATATTAACAGACATAGCCAAAATGTTTTAGTTGTTTCGGGCTTTTAGGCAACTTAAGCCTAAACGTTCATTCATTCAGCTCACCGTTCAACACAAAATTTCCAATGAAAGAATACCTTTCAACAATTAAGTTGACCATTCCTGACACACTAATTTGGTTTTGGCACTGTTGTATTGTCTTTTCAGACTCATACTTTTTTTCATAGAAGCAAATTTTCCAGTCAAATGAGTGGAATATTGAGATAATTGTCTTTGAGAAATATTTGAACCCTAACCCTAACTAGCAAAACCCGAAGGTAGGGTTAGGGTTTTATTCCCATACAATATAGACAGTTTTTGATGGTTTGGCTGTGTTTTAGGGCTAAAAGGATACTTAGGAATGTAGTTCTTTCAATGTTTTCTCAACATTTTTTTCTGACCTATATGGCTGTATACAGTGCTCTTCCCAAAAAAGGAATGGTGTCTGAATTGATCTACAGGCAACAGTAAGAAAGAACCTTATTTAACTTTTAAACTCTTGCTTTGGGCTTTGAAATCACAGGCATATTAATAGACATAGCCAAAATGTATTAGTTGTTTCGGACTTTTAGGAAACTTAAGCCTAAAAGTTCATTCATTCAGCTCTCCGTTCAACTCAAAATTTCCAATGAAAGAATACCTTTCAACAATTAAGTTGGCCATTCCTGACACACTAATTTGGTTTTGGCACTGTTGTATTGTCTTTTCAGTGTCATACTTTGATTCAGAGAAGCAAATTCTCCTTCAAATGAGTGGAGTATTAGGATAGTTGTCTTTGAGAAATATTTGAACCCTAACCCTAACAAGCAAAACCCGAAGCTAGGGTTAGGGTTTTATTCCCATACAATGTAGACAGTTTTTGATGGCATGGCTGTGTTTTAGGGCTGAAAGGATACTTAGGAATGTTGTTCTTTCAATGTTTTATCAACATTTTTTTCTGACCTATATGGCTGTATACAGTGCTCTGCCCCAAAAAGGAATGGTGTCTGAATTGATCTACAAGCAACAGTAAGAAAGAACCTTATTTCACTTTTAAACTCTTGCTTTGGGCTTTGAAAAAACAGGCATATTAATAGACAAAGCCAAAATGTATTAGTTGTTTCGGACTTTTAGGCAATTAAGCCTAAACGTTCATTCATTCAGCACTCCGTTCAACACAAAATTTCCAATGAAAGAATACCTTTCAACAATTAACTTGACCATTCCTGACACACTAATTTGGTTTTGGCACTGTTGTATTGTCTTTTCAGACTCATACTTTTATTCAGAGAAGCAAATTTTCCAGTCAAATGAGTGGAATATTGAGATAATTGTCTTTGAGAAATATTTGAACCTTAACCCTAACTAGCAAAACCCGAAGCTAGGGTTAGGGTTTTATTCCCATACAATGTAGACAGTTTTTGATGGTATGGCTGTGTTTTAGGGCTAAAAGGATACTTAGGAATGTAGTTCTTTCAATGTTTTCTCAACATTTTTTTCTGACCTATATGGCTGTATACAGTGCTCTGCCCGAAAAAGGAATGGTGTCTGAATTGATCTACAAGCAACAGTAAGAAAGAACCTTATTTAACTTTTAAACTCTTGCCATGGGCTTTGAAATCACAGGCACATTAATAGACAAAGCCAAAATGTATTAGTTGTTTCGGAATTTTAGGCAACTTAAGCGTAAACGTTCATTCATTCAGCACTCCGTTCAACACAAAATTTCCAATGAAAGAATACCTTTCAACAATTAAGTTGCTAATTCCTGACACACTAATTTGGTTTTGGCACTGTTGTATTGTGTTTTCAGACTCATACTTGTATTCAGAGAAGCAAATTCTCCTTCAAATGAGTGGAATATTAGGATAATTGTCTTTGAGAAATATTTGAACCCTAACCCTAACTAGCAAAACCCGAAGCTAGGGTTAGGGTTTCATTCCCATTCAATGTAGACAGTTTTTGATGGTATGGATGTGTTTTAGGGCTAAAAGGATACTTAGGAATGTAGTTCTTTCAATGTTTTCTCAACATTTTTTTCTGACCTATATGGCTGTATACAGTGCTCTGCCCGAAAAAGGAATGGTGTCTGAATTGATCTACAAGCAACAGTAAGAAAGAACCTTATTTAACTTTTAAACTCTTGCCATGGGCTTTGAAATCACAGGCATATTAATAGACAAAGCCAAAATGTATTAGTTGTTTCGGAATTTTAGGCAATTAAGCCTAAACGTTCATTCATTCAGCACTCCGTTCAACACAAAATTTCCAATGAAAGAATACCTTTCAACAATTAAGTTGACCATTCCTGACACACTAATTTGGTTTTGGCACTGTTGTATTGTCTTTTCAGACTCATACTTTTATTCAGAGAAGCAAATTTTCCAGTCAAATGAGTGGAATATTGAGATAATTGTCTTTGAGAAATATTTGAACCCTAACCCTAACTAGCAAAACCCGAAGCTAGGGTTAGGGTTTTATTCCCATACAATGTAGACAGTTTTTGATGGTATGGCTGTGTTTTAGGGCTGAAAGGATACTTAGGAATGTTGTTCTTTCAATGTTTTCTCAACATTTTTTTCTGACCTATATGGCTGTATACAGTGCTCTGCCCGAAAAAAGGAATGGTGTCTGAATTGATGTACAAACAACAGTAAGAAAGAACCTTATTTAACTTTTAAACTCTTGCTTTTGGCTTTGAAATCACAGGCATATTAATAGACAAAGCCAAAATGTATTAGTTGTTTCGGACTTTTAGGCAATTAAGCCTAAACGTTCATTCATTCAGCACTCCGTTCAACACAAAATTTCCAATGAAAGAATACCTTTCAACAATTAAGTTGACCATTCCTGACACACTAATTTGGTTTTGGCACTGTTGTATTGTCTTTTCAGTGTCATACTTTGATTCAGAGAAGCAAATTCTCCTTCAAATGAGTGGAATATTAGGATAGTTGTCTTTGAGAAATATTTGAGCCCTAACCCTAACTAGCAAAACCCGAAGCTAGGGTTAGGGTTTTATTCCCATACAATGTAGACAGTTTTTGATTGCATGGCTGTGTTTTAGGGCTGAAAGGATACTTAGGAATGTAGTTCTTTCAATGTTTTCTCAACATTTTTTTTCTGACCTATATGGCTGTATATAGTGCTCTGCCCCAAAAAGGAATGGTGTCTGAATTGATCTACAAGCAACAGTAAGAAAGAACCTGATTTAACTTTTAAACTCTTGCCATGGGCATTGAAATCACAGACATATTAATAGACAAAGCCAAAATGTATTATTTGTTTCGGACTTTTAGGCAACTTAAGCCTAAACGTTCATTTGTTCAGAATCCGTTCAACACAAAATTTCCAATGAAAGAATACCTTTCAACAATTAAGTTGACCATTCCTGACACACTAATTTGGTTTTGGCACTGTTGTATTGTCTTTTCTGACTCATACTTTTATTCAGAGAAGCAAATTTTCCAGTCAAATGAGTGGAATATTGAGATAGTTGTCTTTGAGAAATATTTGAACCCTAACCCTAACTAGCAAAACCCGAAGCTAGGGTTAGGGTTTTATTCCCATACAATATAGACAGTTTTTGATGGTATGGCTGTGTTTTAGGGCTAAAAGGATACTTAGGAATGTAGTTCTTTCAATGTTTTCTCAACATTTTTTTCTGACCTATATGGCTGTATACAGTGCTCTTCCCAAAAAAGGAATGGTGTCTGAAATGATCTACAAGCAACAGTAAGAAAGAACCTTATTTAACTTTTAAACTCTTGCTTTGGGCTTTGAAATCACAGGCATATTAATAGACATAGCCAAAATGTATTAGTTGTTTCGGACTTTTAGGCAACTTAAGCCTAAACGTTCATTCATTCAGCTCTCCGTTCAACACAAAATTTCCAATGAAAGAATACCTTTCAACAATTAAGTTGGCCATTCCTGACACACTAATTTGGTTTTGGCACTGTTGTATTGTCTTTTCAGTGTCATACTTTGATTCAGAGAAGCAAATTCTCCTTCAAATGAGTGGAATATTAGGATAGTTGTCTTTGAGAAATATTTGAACCCTAACCCTAACTAGCAAAACCCGAAGCTATGGTTAGGGTTTTATTCCCATACAATGTAGACAGTTTTTGATGGCATGGCTGTGTTTTAGGGCTGAAAGGATACTTAGGAATGTTGTTCTTTCAATGTTTTCTCAACATTTTTTTCTGACCTATATGGCTGTATACAGTTGTAGCGGCGAGGCTTAATAATAAGGCAGAATTAAGTGTTTCCGAGCTTCCCAAATGAGGCCCCATTTCTCTGTTCATCTCTGTGGAGCAGCCACAGAGAGACCATTAGTGCAGGGTGATTTAAGGTTTCCTAGGACAGCTCCCAAAGGGGGATGCACTTAACTAAGTCTGGCTATCATGATCAATGGTCATCCACTGGCGCCTATCAGTCTAGGGAGTGCCGGATGGACATCTGGACTGCATTACTAAGTGTCAGGACTAAGTGACTCATATCTCACCTTGATCAACCAATCAGGGACTGGTAGGGCCGAGTAACCCACGTGGGACTCTGATGCCCATGGAACTTTCAGCCAATGAATGAGCTGAAGTTCCTCCAGGTAAAAACAGGCGACACAGAGAGCCTGAGAGATTCAGAAGGGAAGATTCAACGAGATTCAGATTCGGGAGATTCAGTAAGATTCTGGAGAGGATTCTGTGGACTGTTCTAAAGGGAATTCAAAGGAGAATTCCAGGGCAGGACGGCCCAGGAGCAGAAGGCTCCCAAGGGCAGGACATTCTCGCAGCGCGCCTCCTTACCATCCCGAGAGTCAGCCCGGACAACCACGGAACGGCCAGTGTGTCCGAGTGCCAGAACTTTCCTTTGTTCTAAGAGTCTAGAGTGGAGGTTGCCAGAGAGTAACCAAAGGATCCACCCGAGGGTAGCACCAGCAGCAGGCCTCGTGAACAGGTCAGAACTGTGGACAGCTGAATCACTATTCAGAACTAGCTCTTCATCAGGAACGAACCGGTCCTCTTCCTGACTTGCTGGGACCCACAGTCATCTTTTCTCCTGTGCACAAACTTTGCTAGTTAAAGCCAATACTAACTAGCAGGCCAGTGAGCATCTGCAGCGCACCGTCGCAAGCCGCACAGCACAGCCTGGCACGGAGCCAGAGAGCGCGGATTGGACAGCAACAGCCTGCAACTGTTTCTTTGTGCCCGCAGGAGATCTGAATCCCCAGAAATTGGATGAGTATTCAACTTCAATGCATTACAGCTCGAGAATTCAATTGTTATCCCAACCAGTTGATATCAATTTAATTCCTAAGAGTTATGTACTTGTTTTGAGTATCTAATGTAGAAGTTGTAACCAAGTTCATTTACGAAACGGTCTTAATGAATGATATACTGAACGTATGTCCTCTTGATATGTGTAACACTTCGTAACTGATTGAATATATATCTTTTGTATTCTGATAACCCTCTCGATAAGATCTGTTAGGTTTATATGCATATTCTATGTATTAATAAATGTATCCTCGTGTATTAGTACCTGCGTGTGTGCGTTGTTTGAGTTATATCGCATGGTTGGATTCTAAAGCCATCAAAAGAATCAACTTTGTGATTTACTGCTACAATTGAAAATTGTCTCAGTAAATGCCCAAACCCTACAGAACTGGTGCCTTCAGAGAGCCACTATGATTATTTATTTGGCGTCCCTGAACGGCTATGAAACACTACACAGTGCTCTGCCCCAAAAAGGAATGGTGTCTGAATTGATCTACAAGCAACAGTAAGAAAGAACCTTATTTAACGTTTAAACTCTTGATTTGGGCTTTGAAATCACAGGCATATTAACAGACATAGCCAAAATGTATTAGTTGTTTCGGACTTTTAGGCAATTAAGCCTAAACGTTCATTCATTCAGCACTCCGTTCAACACAAAATTTCCAATGAAAGAATACCTTTCAACAATTAAGTTGACCATTCCTGACACACTAATTTGGTTTTGGCACTGTTGTATTGTCTTTTCAGACTCATACTTTTATTCAGAGAAGCAAATTTTCCAGTCAAATGAGTGGAATATTGAGATAGTTGTCTTTGAGAAATATTTGAACCCTAACCCTGACTAGCAAAACCCGAAGCTAGGGTTAGGGTTTTATTCCCATACAATGTAGACAGTTTTTGATGGTATGGCTGTGTTTTAGGGCTGAAAGGATACCTAGGAATGTAGTTCTTTCACTGTTTTCTCAACATTTTTTTCTGACCTATATGGCTGTATACAGTGCTCTGCCCCAAAAAGGAATGGTGTCTGAATTGATCTACAAGCAACAGTAAGAAAGAACCTTATTTAACTTTTAAACTCTTGATTTGGGCTTTGAAATCACAGGCATATTAATAGACAAAGCCAAAATGTATTAGTTGTTTCGGACTTTTAGGCAACTTAAGCCTAAACCTTCATTCATTCAGCTCTCCGTTCAACACAAAATTTCCAATGAAAGAATACCTTTCAACAATTAAGTTGGCCATTCCTGACACACTAATTTGGATTTGGCACTGTTGTATTGTCTTTTCAGTGTCATACTTTGATTCAGAGAAGCAAATTCTCCTTCAAATGAGTGGAATATTAGGATAGTTGTCTTTGAGAAATATTTGAACCCTAACCCTAACTAGCAAAACCCGAAGCAAGGGTTAGGGTTTTATTCCCATACAATGTAGACAGTTTTTGATGGCATGGCTGTGTTTTAGGGCTGAAAGGATACTTAGGAATGTTGTTCTTTCAATTTTTTCTCAACATTTTTTTCTGACCTATATGGCTGTATACAGTGCTCTTCCCGAAAAAGGAATGGTGTCTGAATTGATCTACAAGCAACAGTAAGAAAGAACCTGATTTAACTTTTAAACTCTTGATTTGGGCTTTGAAATCACAGGCATATTAACAGACATAGCCAAAATGTTTTAGTTGTTTCGGACTTTTAGGCAATTAAGCCTAAACGTTCATTCATTCAGCACTCCGTTCAACACAAAATTTCCAATGAAAGAATACCTTTCAACAATTAAGTTGACCATTCCTGACACACTAATTTGGTTCTGGCACTGTTGTATTGTCTTTTCAGACTCATACTTTTATTCAGAGAAGCAAATTTTCCAGTCAAATGAGTGGAATATTGAGATAGTTGTCTTTGAGAAATATTTGAACCCTAACCCTGACTAGCAAAACCCGAAGCTAGGGTTAGGGTTTTATTCCCATACAATGTAGACAGTTTTTGATGGTATGGCTGTGTTTTAGGGCTGAAAGGATACCTAGGAATGTAGTTCTTTCAATGTTTTCTTAACATTTTTTTCTGACCTATATGGCTGTATACAGTGCTCTGCCCGAAAAAGGAATGGTGTCTGAATTGATCTACAAGCAACAGTAAGAAAGAACCTGATTTAACTTTTAAACTCTTGCCATGGGCTTTGAAATCACAGGCATATTAATAGACAAAGCCAAAATGTATTAGTTGTTTCGGACTTTTAGGCAACTTAAGCCTAAACGTTCATTCATTCAGCACTCCGTTCAACACAAATTTTCCAATGAAAGAATACCTTTCAACAATTAAGTTGGCCATTCCTGACACACTAATTTGGTTTTGGCACTGTTGTATTGTCTTTTCAGACTCATACTTTGATTCAGAGAAGCAAATTTTCCAGTCAAATGAGTGGAATATTGAGATAGTTGTCTTTGAGAAATATTTGAACCCTAACCCTAACTAGGAAAACCCGAAGCTTGGGTTAGGGTTTTATTCCCATACAATGTAGACAATTTTTGATGGCATGGCTGTGTATTAGGGCTGAAAGGATACTTAGGAATGTTGTTCTTTCAATGTTTTCTCAACATTTTTTTCTGACCTATATGGCTGTATACAGTGCTCTGCCCGAAAAAGGAATGGTGTCTGAATTGATCTACAAGCAACAGTAAGAAAGAACCTGATTTAACTTTTAAACTCTTGCTTTGGGCTTTGAAATCACAGGCATATTAATAGACAAAGCCAAAATGTATTAGTTGTTTCGGACTTTGAGGCAACTTAAGCCTAAACGTTCATTCATTCAGCACTCCGTTCAACACAAAATTTCCAATGAAAGAATACCTTTCAACAATTAAGTTGACCATTCCTGACAAACAAATTTGGTTTTGGCACTGTTGTATTGTCTTTTCAGACTCATACTTTGATTCAGAGAAGCAAATTTTCCAGTCAACTGAGTGGAATATTGAGATAGTTGTCTTTGAGAAATATTTGAACCCTAACCCTAACTAGGAAAACCCGAAGCTAGGGTTAGGGTTTTATTCCCATACAATGTAGACAGTTTTTGATGGCATGGCTGTGTTTTAGGGCTGAAAGGATACTTAGGAATGTTGTTCTTTCAATGTTTTCTCAACATTTTTTTCTGACCTATATGGCTGTATACAGTGCTCTGCCCGAAAAAGGAATGGTGTCTGAATTGATCTACAAGCAACAGTAAGAAAGAACCTTATTTAACTTTTAAACTCTTACTTTGGGCTTTGAAATCACAGGCATATTAATAGACAAAGCCAAAATGTATTAGTTGTTTCGGACTTTTAGCAACTTAAGCCTAAACGTTCATTCATTCAGCACTCTGTTCAACACAAAATTTCCAATGAAAGAATACCTTTCAACAATTAAGTTGACCATTCCTGACACACTAATTTGGTTTTGGCACTGTTGTATTGTCTTTTCAGACTCATACTTTGATTCAGAGAAGCAAATTTTCCAGTCAAATGAGTGGAATATTGAGATAGTTGTCTTTGAGAAATATTTGAACCCTAACCCTAACTAGAAAACCCGAAGCTAGGGTTAGGGTTTTATTCCCATACGATGTACACAGTTTTTGATGGCATGGCTGTGTTTTAGGGCTGAAAGGATACTTAGGAATGTTGTTCTTTCATTGATTTCTCAACATTTTTTTCTGACCTATATGGCTGTATACAGTGCTCTGCCCGAAAAAGGAATGGTGTCTGAATTGATCTACAAGCAACAGTAAGAAAGAACCTTATTTAACTTTTAAACTCTTGCTTTGGGCTTTGAAATCACAGGCATATTAATAGACAAAGTCAAAATGTATTAGTTGTTTCGGACTTTGAGCCAACTTAAGCCTAAACGTTCATTCATTCAGCACTCCGTTCAACACAAAGTTTCCAATGAAAGAATACCTTTCAACAATTAAGTTGACCATTCCTGACACACTAATTTGGTTTTGGCACTGTTGTATTGTCTTTTCAGACTCATACTTTGATTCAGAGAAGCAAATTTTCCAGTCAAATGAGTGGAATATTGAGATAGTTGTCTTTGAGAAATATTTGAACCCTAACCCTAACTAGGAAAACCCGAAGCTAGGGTTAGGGTTTTATTCCCATACAATGTAGACAGTTTTTGATGGCATGGCTGTGTTTTAGGGCTGAAAGGATACTTAGGAATGTTGTTCTTTCAATGTTTTCTCAACATTTTTTTCTGACCTATATGGCTGTATACAGTGCTCTGCCCGAAAAAGGAATGGTGTCTGAATTGATCTACAAGCAACAGTAAGAAAGAACCTGATTTAACTTTTAAACTCTTGCCATGGGCTTTGAAATCACAGGCATATTAATAGACAAAGCCAAAAGTATTAGTTGTTTCAGACTTTTAGGCAACTTAAGCCTAAACGTTCATTCATTCAGCACTCCGTTCAACACAAAATTTCCAATGAAAGAATACATTTCAACAATTAAGTTGACCATTCCTGACACACTAATTTGGTTTTGGCACTGTTGTATTGTCTTTTCAGACTCATACTTTGATTCAGAGAAGCAAATTTTCCAGTCAAATGAGTGGAATATTGAGATAGTTGTCTTTGAGAAATATTTGAACCCTAACCCTAACTTGGAAAACCCGAAGCTAGGGTTAGGGTTTTATTCCCATACAATGTAGACAGTTTTTGATGGCATGGCTGTGTTTTAGGGCTGAAAGGATACTTAGGAATGTTGTTCTTTCAATGTTTTCTCAACATTTTTTTCTGACCTATATGGCTGTATACAGTGCTCTGCCCGAAAAAGGAATGGTGTCTGAATTGATCTACAAGCAACAGTAAGAAAGAACCTTATTTAACTTTTAAACTCTTGCTTTGGGCTTTGAAATCACAGGCATATTAATAGACAAAGCCAAAATGTATTAGTTGTTTCGGACTTTTAGCAACTTAAGCCTAAACGTTCATTCATTCAGCACTCTGTTCAACACAAAATTTCCAATGAAAGAATACCTTTCAACAATTAAGTTGACCATTCCTGACACACTAATTTGGTTTTGGCACTGTTGTATTGTCTTTTCAGACTCATACTTTGATTCAGAGAAGCAAATTTTCCAGTCAAATGACTGGAATATTGAGATAGTTGTCTTTGAGAAATACTTGAACCCTAACCCTAACTAGCAAAACCCGAAGCTAGGGTTAGGGTTTTATTCCCATACAATGTAGACAGTTTTTGATTGCATGGCTGTGTTTTAGGGCTGAAAGGATACTTAGGAATGTAGTTCTTTCAATGTTTTCTCAACATTTTTTTTCTGACCTATATAGCTGTATACAATGCTCTGCCCCAAAAAGGAATGGTGTCTGAACTGATCTACAAGCAACACTAAGAAAGAACCTGATTTAACTTTGAAAATCTTGCCATGGGCTTTGAAATCACAGGCATTTTAATAGACAAAGCCAAAATTTATTAGTGGTTTCGGACTTTTAGGCTACTTAAGCCTAAACATTCATTTGTTCAGAATCCGTTCAACACAATATTTCCAATGAAAGAATACCTTTTAACAATAAAGTTGACAATTCCTGACACACTAATTTTGTTTTGGCACTGTTGTATTGTCTTTTCAGACTCATACTTTGATTCAGAGAAGCAAATTTTCCAGTCAAATGAGTGGAATATTAAGATAGTTGTCTTTGAGAAATATTTGAACCCTAACCCTAACTAGCAGAACCCGAAGCTAGGGTTAAGGTTTTATTCCCATACAATGTAGACAGTTTTTGATGGCATAGCTGTGTTTTAGGGCTGAAAGGATATTTAGGAATGTAGTTCTTTCAATGTTTTCTCAACATTTTTTTTGACCTATATGGCTGCATACAATGCTCTGCCCCAAAAAGGAATGTAGATCAGTTCAGACACCAAGCAACACTAAGAAAGAACCTGATTTAACTTTTAAACTCTTGCCATTGGCTTTGAAATCACAGGCATATTAATAGACAAAGCCAAAATGTATTATTTGTTTCGGACTTTTAGGCAACTTAAGCTTAAAAGTTCATTTGTTCAGAATCCGTTCAACACAAAATTTCCAATGAAAGAATACCTTTCAACAATTAAGTTGCTAATTCCTGACACACTAATTTGGTTTTGGCACTGTTGTATTGTCTTTTCAGACTCATACTTTGATTCAGAGAAGCAAATTTTCCAGTCAAATGAGTGGAATATTGAGATAGTTGTCTTTGAGAAATATTTGAACCCTAACCCTAACTTGGAAAACCCGAAGCTAGGGTTAGGGTTTTATTCCCATACAATGTAGACAGTTTTTGATGGCATGGCTGTGTTTTAGGGCTGAAAGGATACTTAGGAATGTTGTTCTTTCAATGTTTTCTCAACATTTTTTTCTGACCTATATGGCTGTATACAGTGCTCTGCCCGAAAAAGGAATGGTGTCTGAATTGATCTACAAGCAACAGTAAGAAAGAACCTTATTTAACTTTTAAACTCTTGCTTTGGGCTTTGAAATCACAGGCATATTAATAGACAAAGCCAAAATGTATTAGTTGTTTCGGACTTTTAGCAACTTAAGCCTAAACGTTCATTCATTCAGCACTCTGTTCAACACAAAATTTCCAATGAAAGAATACCTTTCAACAATTAAGTTGACCATTCCTGACACACTAATTTGGTTTTGGCACTGTTGTATTGTCTTTTCAGACTCATACTTTGATTCAGAGAAGCAAATTTTCCAGTCAAATGACTGGAATATTGAGATAGTTGTCTTTGAGAAATACTTGAACCCTAACCCTAACTAGCAAAACCCGAAGCTAGGGTTAGGGTTTTATTCCCATACAATGTAGACAGTTTTTGATTGCATGGCTGTGTTTTAGGGCTGAAAGGATACTTAGGAATGTAGTTCTTTCAATGTTTTCTCAACATTTTTTTTCTGACCTATATAGCTGTATACAGATGCAGCCATTCAAAGTGCGCGTCACAGACACGTACCGCAGGTGACGTCGCTCAGTATGACGCAAGATGACGCGTGGCACCGCAGTACGTGATTGGTTGACCGACAGGGGCACTCGTGGTCCGTTGGTCTGTCGTAGAAAGACTTACAGTAAAAACGTCTTTGCTGTGCCCGTTGTAGATATTGAATTTTACCACTGAAGGGAAATCTTAGTAGCTGAGCATAAAAAGAATAGGAGCATACTGTAACGCGTGTGAAGGCCATAAACGATATTAATTTTGGAACATAAACATACAGTATATACTGTAGCTGGTCTTGGTACTTTAAAGAAAAAAATACACACCAGTATTCCATTTCTCCCTAAACATTTTAAGCTTTGAAGTCTTTAACTAACATGATACCGGAGTCAACAAGCATACTTTTAGAATTTGATTAAAAGGGAATATAATATGGAATCGCGTATCTAAAGAATTTAATAACGGTATTCGTGTGCTGCGACAGGGCTGTGTAGGGCTTTTTCGCCTGCCTGTTCATGCGAGCTGTCTTCTAGCCGACTGGTCTAGGTGCGTGACTAGCAACTGGGAGGTTGTGTGATCGAATCCAGCTGGTGCAGGACTTTTCTTTTAACAAACATTTCTTCGAAAAAATAGAATAGCGATATTATGGACAATAAATTGACTTTTATATTTCAAAATATCGCAACATGAACGATATTTGCGATATTTTGAACATATCTTCCCTTCTGACAGCGGTTCCTCCTTCTATTGTGTGTGTGTGTGCAACAGAGTAAATTTTTATAGAGAAATGGAGGCTGGACAGTATGCGTTACAATATAAACATTTATATTGATTTAAATCGTGTTCTGATTTAAATCGCAAACGCGTGTTTAATTATGTGTTTTTTAATCATAATCAGGCTAATGCATTTCTACATTTTCTGTATGAACCAGCTTAGAGGTTCATACAGAAAGACAGCTTGTGTTTAAATTGAGTGTAAGGTAATTTATGCTTCTAAAGTCATGGTCAGCATTTATTATTGTACTGTGCTGTAAACTTTTTCTGTGCCTAGTCACATTATTTTATAGCGTTTTTATTGCGTTATTAAATCCGGTGGCGCTGTGTGTTAGAGTAGTTTCCTGACTCCCTTGTCACATGGTCTGTGATTGAATCCCATAGAACTATGACTTTATTTTTTAACAAACATTTCTTTGAAAAAATGAAACGTTTCCCTTGGTCAGAGATTAAATAAAACCTCACTCGCACCAAACAAATTTATATTTCTAAATATCACAAAATACGTTCATTGTCTTCCAATCGAGTCGAGTTGACATTGGAAGCCTGCCACACCCGGACTGTTAAACCAACGCATTAGCACGTCAAAGCCCATCGAGGGTATTGAGCCAGTATTGCCTTTAGTATTCCCCCCTCTCCCCTCAATTCAATTCAATTCAAGGTGTTTTATTTGCATGACAGATGGGTACAAGCAGTGTTGGGTATGTATATTGTAACGCTTACGGCAGACAGGCACTGTGTAAGAGCCGGCGCACCAGAGCAGCGCACCGAGGGAGCGTCTGCATTTCTAACTTAGTTTTTAAAATTAGTCAAGCAATATGAAGCATCTCCTTTTACTTAGTGCCTGAGCATAAAAAGAATAGGAGCATACTGCAACGCGTGTGAAGTCCATAAACGATATTAATTTTGGAACTTAAACATACAGTATATGGCTGGTCTCGGTACTTTAAAGAAAACATACACACCAGTATTCCATTTCTCCTAAACATTTTAAGCATCGAAGTCTTTAACTAACGCGATACCGGAGTCAACAAGCATACTTTTAGAATTTGATTAAAAGGGAATATAATATGGAATCGCGTATCTCAAGAAATTAATAACGATATAATTATATTCATGTTGCAAAAGAACTGCAACGGACATAAAAACTCCCTTGCTTTTAACAGAGCGTTCCATAATTTCTAACTACGAAAATGCCAGGTGAAAGGATTTGTAAACATATTTTGTTAAAGCAAGTCAGAACCCATTCAGAGCCTACATTACATTTTAGCGTTTCATTCTGAGCAGAAGACCCTCACACCTGAAGAAGGGGGAGGTGTTTTTCGCTGGAAATCTCGCCTGCTTCTACTTTACAACCGGAGTGCTGGCTGTGACGAATTAAACCGGCATTACAGGTTACAATCACAGACCATGTGACATGGGAGTCAGGAAACTAACACAGCGCCACCAGATTTGATAACGCTATGAAAACGCTATAAAATAATGTGACTAGGCACAGAACAAGTTTACAGCACAGTACAAAAATGCTGACCATGACTTTAGAAGCATAAATTGCCTTACACTCAATTTAAACACAAGCTGTCTTTAGCCCTCTAAGGTGGTTCATACAGAAATGTAGAGATCCAGGCTCAGAACACACAGCTTCATTAGCGAATACATATGCAGGACAACTAGAGAAGACGTTTTACAGAGGATGGATTTTTAGAAACATCCCATCAGTGACATCACTGAAGTCAACTCCTAGGTACTGTAACTGTCGTGTGGATAGTTTCACAAGAATCAGACAAAGGTTTAAGCATCGCTTGTTCTAGATAAAACTGCAAAAAAAAACAACAACCCATAATGTACTTCTTTGCGGCTCTGTTTGCCCAAATCATATATTCACAACGTGAAATCTAGAAAATAATATTACGTAACCAAAATCCGCAATATGGAAACAGAACCTGTGTAATTGTTGATAGATGATGTACTCGTAACATTTTTTCAAGACGAACTACAACATTTAAAAAATGACTTGTATGTACTTGATATCTCTAATCAATCCACGGGTCCCAGCACGAAACGAAAGTAAAACGCATACCGTTTCGCGCTTCTTATTAGTTGCTCAAAAGTAATTTGACCGTATGAAATGCATAATATAAACCTAGAAACATATACGTGAGTAGTACTTAAGCACTGTAGTATCGGTGTTAAGACATACCTCTCAAATACTGTAAATCAAGTTAAAAATATCTCAAGATTCTGGTCATAATGAAACCATGTTTCGTGTATGTTTTCTTTAAAGTACCGAGACCAGCCATATACTGTATGTTTATGTTCCAAAATTAATATCGTTTATGGCCTTCACACGCGTTGCAGTATGCTCCTATTGTTTTTATGCTCAGCTACTAAGATTTCCCTTCAGTGGTAAAATTAGATATGAATATTCAATACTTAAACGGGCACAGTTAAGACATTAAATATACATATACATACTGTATACAGTACAGTTTGCATACGGTAATATGTTTATGTCCCTAAATCAATCTCTTTTATGAGCATGTGAAAGGCATGGTGAATCACTGTACTTTGCATGATTGGAAAAAAATGCGTGATTGCGAAATGCTGTGGCGTTACTTTTACAAAGACGGTCAATGAAAAAAAGAATGTGGACCAGGGCAATACTTTGAGTTTACAGCTTGTCCAAGGTCATTTATTATTAATACTATTATTAATATCTTCGTTAAAGACTTTGATGGCTACAGCTCAAACATGAGAGGTTGAGCTTTATTAGCTCCACCTTGCGGAAATTCCGGATACTATTATTTTGCTAGCGGTATTTACCGGTAACTCGCGGTATTTACCGGTAGCTTGCGGTAGACTGCGTACAGCGTACCGGAAAATAATGCGGTATCGCCCGCGCATTTTGAATGGCTGCATCTGTACAATGCTCTGCCCCAAAAAGGAATGGTGTCTGAACTGATCTACAAGCAACTCTAAGAAAGAACCTGATTTAACTTTGAAAATCTTGCCATGGGCTTTGAAATCACAGGCATTTTAATAGACAAAGCCAAAATTTATTAGTTGTTTCGGACTTTTAGGCAATTAAGCCTAAACGTTCATTCATTCAGCTCTCCGTTCAACACAAATTTTCCAATGAAAGAATACCTTTTAACAATAAAGTTGACAATTCCTGACACACTAATTTTGTTTTGGCACTGTTGTATTGTCTTTTCAGACTCATACTTTGATTCAGAGAAGCAAATTTTCCAGTCAAATGAGTGGAATATTAAGATAGTTGTCTTTGAGAAATATTTGAACCCTAACCCTAACTAGCAGAACCCGAAGCTAGGGTTAAGGTTTTATTCCCATACAATGTAGACAGTTTTTGATGGCATAGCTGTGTTTTAGGGCTGAAAGGATATTTAGGAATGTAGTTCTTTCAATGTTTTCTCAACATTTTTTTTTGACCTATATGGCTGCATACAATGCTCTGCCCCAAAAAGGAATGGTGTCTGAACTGATCTACAAGCAACACTAAGAAAGAACCTGATTTAACTTTTAAACTCTTGCCATTGGCTTTGATATCACAGGCATATTAATAGACAAAGCCAAAATGTATTATTTGTTTCGGACTTTTAGGCAACTTAAGCTTAAACGTTCATTTGTTCAGAATCCGTTCAACACAAAATTTCCAATGAAAGAATACCTTTCAACAATTAAGTTGGCCATTCCTGACACACTAATTTGGTTTTGGCACTGTTGTATTGTCTTTTCAGTGTCATACTTTGATTCAGAGAAGCAAATTCTCCTTCAAATGAGTGGAATATTAGGATAGTTGTCTTTGAGAAATATTTGAACCCTAACCCTAACTAGCAAAACCCGAAGCTAGGGTTAGGGTTTTATTCCCATACAATGTAGACAGTTTTTGATGGTATGGCTGTGTTTTAGGGCTGAAAGGATACTTAGGAATGTTGTTCTTTCAATGTTTTCTCAACATTTTTTTCTGACCTATATGGCTGTATACAGTGCTCTGCCCCAAAAAGGAATGGTGTCTGAATTGATCTACAAGCAACAGTTAGAACGAAACTTATTTAACTTTTAAACTCTTGCTTTGGCCTTTGAAATCACAGGCATATTAATAGACAAAGCCAAAATGTATTAGTTGTTTCGGACTTTTAGGCAATTAAGCCTAAAAGTTCATTCATTCAGCACTCCGTTCAACACAAAATTTCCAATGAAAGAATACCTTTCAACAATTAAGTTGACCATTCCTGACACACTAATTTGGTTTTGGCACTGTTGTATTGTCTTTTCAGACTCATACTTTTATTCAGAGAAGCAAATTTTCCTTCAAATGAGTGGAATATTAGGATAGTTGTCTTTGAGAAATATTTGAACCCTAACCCTAACTAGCAAAACCCGAAGCTAGGGTTAGTGTTTTATTCCCATACAATGTAGATAGTTTTTTAATGGCATGGCTGTGTTTTAGGGCTGAAAAGATACTTAGGAATGTTGTTCTTTCAATTTTTTCTCAACATTTTTTTCTGACCTATATGGCTGTATACAGTGCTCTGCCCGAAAAAGGAATGGTGTCTGAATTGATCTACAAGCAACAGTAAGAAAGAACCTGATTTAACTTTTAAACTCTTGCCATGGGGTTTGAAATCACAGGCATATTAATAGACAAAGCCAAAATGTATTAGTTCTTTCGGACTTTGAGCCAACTTAAGCCTAAACGTTCATTCATTCAGCACTCCGTTCAACACAAAGTTTCCAATGAAAGAATACCTTTCAACAATTAAGTTGACCATTCCTGACACACTAATTTGGTTTTGGCACTGTTGTATTGTCTTTTCAGACTCATACTTTGATTCAGAGAAGCAAATTTTCCAGTCAAATGAGTGGAATATTGAGATAGTTGTCTTTGAGAAATATTTGAACCCTAACCCTAACTAGGAAAACCCGAAGCTTGGGTAAGGGTTTTATTCCCATACAATGTAGACAGTTTTTGATGGCATGGCTGTGTTTTAGGGCTGAAAGGATACTTAGGAATGTTGTTCTTTCAATGTTTTCTCAACATTTTTTTCTGACCTATATGGCTGTATACAGTGCTCTGCCCGAAAAAGGAATGGTGTCTGAATTGATCTACAAGCAACAGTAAGAAAGAACCTGATTTAACTTTTAAACTCTTGCTTTGGGCTTTGAAATCACAGGCATATTAATAGACAAAGCCAAAATGTATTAGTTGTTTCGGACTTTGAGGCAACTTAAGCCTAAACGTTCATTCATTCAGCACTCCGTTCAACACAAAATTTCCAATGAAAGAATACCTTTCAACAATTAAGTTGACCATTCGTGACACACTAATTTGGTTTTGGCACTGTTGTATTGTCTTTTCAGACTCATACTTTGATTCAGAGAAGCAAATTTTCCAGTCAAATGAGTGGAATATTGAGATAGTTGTCTTTGAGAAATATTTGAACCCTAACCCTAACTAGAAAACCCGAAGCTAGGGTTAGGGTTTTATTCCCATACAATGTAGACAGTTTTTGATGGCATGGCTGTGTTTTAGGGCTGAAAGGATACTTAGGAATGTTGTTCTTTCAATGTTTTCTCAACATTCTTTTCTGACCTATATGGCTATATACAGTGCTCTGCCCGAAAAAGGAATGGTGTCTGAATTGATCTACAAGCAACAGTAAGAAAGAACCTAATTTAACTTTTAAACTCTTGCCATGGGCTTTGAAATCACAGGCATATTAATAGACAAAGCCAAAATGTATTAGTTGTTTCGGACTTTTAGGCAACTTAAGCCTAAACGTTCATTCATTCAGCTCTCCGTTCAACACAAAATTTCCAATGAAAGAATACCTTTCAACAATTAAGTTGACCATTCCTGACACACTAATTTGGTTTTGGCACTGTTGTATTGTCTTTTCAGACTCATACTTTGATTCAGAGAAGCAAATTTTCCAGTCAAATGAGTGGAATATTGAGATAGTTGTCTTTGAGAAATATTTGAACCCTAACCCTAACTAGGAAATCCCGAAGCTTGGGTTAGGGTTTTATTCCCATACAATGTAGACAGTTTTTGATGGCATGGCTGTGTTTTAGGGCTGAAAGGATACTTAGGAATGTTGTTCTTTCAATGTTTTCTCAACATTTTTTTCTGACCTATATGGCTGTATACAGTGCTCTGCCCGAAAAAGGAATGGTGTCTGAATTGATCTACAAGCAACAGTAAGAAAGAACCTTATTTAACTTTTAAACTCTTGCCATGGGCTTTGAAATCACAGGCATATTAATAGACAAAGCCAAAATGTATTAGTTGTTTCAGACTTTTAGGCAACTTAAGCCTAAACGTTCATTCATTCAGCACTCCGTTCAACACAAAATTTCCAATGAAAGAATACCTTTCAACAATTAAGTTGACCATTCCTGACACACTAATTTGGTTTTGGCACTGTTGTATTGTCTTTTCAGACTCATACTTTTATTCAGAGAAGCAAATTCTCCTTCAAATGAGTGGAATATTAGGATAGTTGTCTTTGAGAAATATTTGAACCCTAACCCTAACTAGCAAAACCCGAAACTAGGGTTAGGGTTTTATTCCCATTCAATGTAGACAATTTTTGATGGTATGGCTGTGTTTTAGGGCTAAAAGGATACGTAGGAATGTAGTTCTTTCAATGTTTTCTCAATATTTTTTTCTAACCTATATGGCTGTATACAGTGCTCTGCCCGAAAAAGGAATGGTGTCTGAATTGATCTACAAGCAACAGTAAGAAAGAACCTTATTTAACTTTTAAACTCTTGCCATGGGCTTTGAAATCACAGGCATATTAATAGACAAAGCCAAAATGTATTATTTGTTTTGGAATTTTAGGCAATTAAGCCTAAACGTTCATTCATTCAGCACTCCGTTCAACACAAAATTTCCAATGAAAGAATACCTTTCAACAATTAAGTTGTTCATTCCTGACACACTAATTTGGTTTTGGCACTGTTGTATTGTCTTTTCAGACTCATACTTTTATTCAGAGAAGCAAATTTTCCAGTCAAATGAGTGGAATATTGAGATAATTGTCTTTGAGAAGTATTTGAACCCTAACCCTAACTAGCAAAACCCGAAGCTAGGGTTAGGGTTTTATTCCCATACAATGTAGACAGTTTTTGATGGTATGGCTGTGTTTTAGGGCTAAAAGGATACTTAGGAATGTAGTTCTTTCAATGTTTTCTCAATATTTTTTTCTGACCTATATGGCTGTATACAGTGCTCTGCCCCAAAAAGGAATGGTGTCTGAATTGATCTACAAGCAACAGTAAGAAAGAACCTTATTTAACTTTTAAACTCTTGCTTTGGGCTTTGAAATCACAGGCATATTAACAGACATAGCCAAAATGTATTAGTTGTTTCGGACTTTTAGGCAACTTAAGCCTAAACGTTCATTCATTCAGCTCTCCGTTCAACTCAAAATTTCCAATGAAAGAATACCTTTCAACAATTAAGTTGGCCATTCCTGACACACTAATTTGGTTTTGGGACTGTTGTATTTTCTTTTCATTCTCATACTTTTATTCAGAGAAGCAAATTTTCCAGTCAAATGAGTGGAATATTGTGATAGTTGTCTTTGAGAAATATTTGAACCCTAACCCTAACGAGCAAAACCCGAAGCTAGGGTTAGGGTTTTATTCCCATACAATGTAGACAGTTTTTGATGATATGGCTGTGTTTTAGGGCTAAAAGGATACGTAGGAATGTAGTTCTTTCAATGTTTTCTCAATATTTTTTTCTAACCTATATGGCTGTATACAGTGCTCTGCCCGAAAAAGGAATGGTGTCTGAATTGATCTACAAGCAACAGTAAGAAAGAACCTTATTTAACTTTTAAACTCTTGCCATGGGCTTTGAAATCACAGGCATATTAATAGACAAAGCCAAAATGTATTATTTGTTTTGGAATTTTAGGCAATTAAGCCTAAACGTTCATTCATTCAGCACTCCGTTCAACACAAAATTTCCAATGAAAGAATACCTTTCAACAATTAAGTTGTTCATTCCTGACACACTAATTTGGTTTTGGCACTGTTGTATTGTCTTTTCAGACTCATACTTTTATTCAGAGAAGCAAATTTTCCAGTCAAATGAGTGGAATATTGAGATAATTGTCTTTGAGAAGTATTTGAACCCTAACCCTAACTAGCAAAACCCGAAGCTAGGGTTAGGGTTTTATTCCCATACAATGTAGACAGTTTTTGATGGTATGGCTGTGTTTTAGGGCTAAAAGGATACTTAGGAATGTAGTTCTTTCAATGTTTTCTCAATATTTTTTTCTGACCTATATGGCTGTATACAGTGCTCTGCCCCAAAAAGGAATGGTGTCTGAATTGATCTACAAGCAACAGTAAGAAAGAACCTTATTTAACTTTTAAACTCTTGCTTTGGGCTTTGAAATCACAGGCATATTAACAGACATAGCCAAAATGTATTAGTTGTTTCGGACTTTTAGGCAACTTAAGCCTAAACGTTCATTCATTCAGCTCTCCGTTCAACTCAAAATTTCCAATGAAAGAATACCTTTCAACAATTAAGTTGGCCATTCCTGACACACTAATTTGGTTTTGGGACTGTTGTATTTTCTTTTCATTCTCATACTTTTATTCAGAGAAGCAAATTTTCCAGTCAAATGAGTGGAATATTGTGATAGTTGTCTTTGAGAAATATTTGAACCCTAACCCTAACGAGCAAAACCCGAAGCTAGGGTTAGGGTTTTATTCCCATACAATGTAGACAGTTTTTGATGGTATGGTTGTGTTTTAGGGCTAAAAGGATACTTAGGAATGTTGTTCTTTCAATGTTTTCTCAACATTTTTTCTGACCTATATGGCTGTATACAGTGCTCTGCCCGAAAAAGGAATGGTGTCTGAATTGATCTACAAGCAACAGTAAGAAGAACCTTATTTAACTTTTAATCTCTTGCTTTGGGCTTTGAAATCACAGGCATATTAATAGACAAAGCCAAAATGTATTAGTTGTTTCAGATTTTTAGGCAATTAAGCCTAAACGTTCATTCATTCAGCACTCCGTTCAACACAAAATTTCCAATGAAAGAATACCTTTCAACAATTAAGTTGACCATTCCTGACACACTAATTTGGTTTTGGCACTGTTGTATTGTCTTTTCAGACTCATACTTTTATTCAGAGAAGCAAATTCTCCTTCAAATGAGTGGAATATTAGGATAGTTGTCTTTGAGAAATATTTGAACCCTAACCCTAACTAGCAAAACCTGAAGCTAGGGTTAGGGTTTTATTCCCATACAATGTAGACAGTTTTTGATGGCATGGCTGTGTTTTAGGGCTGAAAGGATACTTAGGAATGTTGTTCTTTCAATGTTTTCTCAACATTTTTTTCTGACTTATATGGCTGTATACAGTGCTCTGCCCTAAAAAGGAATGTTGTCTGAATTTATCTACAAGCAACAGTAAGAAAGAACCTTATTTAACTTTTAAACTCTTGCTTTGGGCTTTGAAATCACAAGCATATTAATAGACAAAGCCAAAATGTATTAGTTGTTTCGGACTTTTAGGCAATTAAGCCTAAACTTTCATTCATTCAGCACTCCTTTCAACACAAAATTTCCAATGAAAGAATACCTTTGAACAATTAAGTTGACCATTCCTGACACACTAATTTGGATTTGGCACTGTTGTATTGTCTTTTCAGTGTCATACTTTGATTCAGAGAAGCAAATTCTCCTTCAAATGAGTGGAATATTAGGATAGTTGTCTTTGAGAAATATTTGAACCCTAACCCTAACTAGCAAAACCCGAAGCTAGGGTTAGGGTTTTATTCCCATACAATGTAGACAGTTTTTGATGGTATGGCTGTGTTTTAGGGCTAAAAGGATACTTAGGAATGTAGTTCTTTCAATGTTTTCTCAACATTTTTTTCTGACCTATATGGCTGTATACAGTGCTCTGCCCGAAAAAGGAATGGTGTCTGAATTGATCTACAAGCAACAGTAAGAAAGAACCTTATTTAACTTTTAAACTCTTGCTTTGGGCTTTGAAATCACAGGCATATTACCAGACATAGCCAAAATGTATTAGTTGTTTCGGACTTTTAGGCTACTTAAGCCTAAACGTTCATTCATTCAGCACTACGTTCAACACAAATTTTCCAATGAAAAATACCTTTCAACAATTAAGTTGGCCATTCCTGACACACTAATTTGGTTTTGGCACTGTTGTATTGTCTTTTCAGTGTCATACTTTGATTCAGAGAAGCAAATTCTCCTTCAAATGAGTGGAATATTAGGATAGTTGTCTTTGAGAAATATTTGAACCCTAACCCTAACTAGCAAAACCCGAAGCTAGGGTTAGGGTTTTATTCCCATACAATGTAGATAATTTTTGATGGTATGGTTGTGTTTTAGGGCTAAAAGGATGCTTAGGAATGTAGTTCTTTCAATGTTTTCTCAACATTTTTTTCTGACCTATATGGCTGTATACAGTGCTCTGCCCGAAAAAGGAATGGTGTCTGAATTGATCTACAAGCAACAGTAAGAAAGAACCTTATTTAACTTTTAAGCTCTTGTTTTGGGCTTTGAAATCACAGGCATATTAATAGACAAAGCCAAAATGTATTATTTGTTTCGGACTTTTAGGCAATTAAGCCTAAACGTTCATTCATTCAGCTCTCCGTTCAACACAAAATTTCCAATGAAAGAATACCTTTCAACAATTAAGTTGGCCATTCCTGACACACTAATTTGGTTTTGGCACTGTTGTATTGTCTTTTCAGACTCATACTTTTATTCAGAGAAGCAAATTTTCCAGTCAAATGAGTGGAATATTGAGATAATTGTCTTTGAGAAATATTTGAACCCTAACCCTAACTAGCAAAACCCGAAGCTATGGTTAGGGCTTTATTCCCATACAATATAGACAGTTTTTGATGGTATCGCTGTGTTTTAGGGCTAAAAGGATACTTAGGAATGTAGTTCTTTCAATGTTTTCTCAACATTTTTTTCTGACCTATATGGCTGTATACAGTGCTCTTCCCAAAAAAGGAATGGTGTCTGAATTGATCTACAAGCAACAGTAAGAAAGAACCTTATTCAACTTTTAAACTCTTGCTTTGGGCTTTGAAATCACAGGCATATTAATAGACATAGCCAAAATGTATTATTTGTTTCGGACTTTTAGGGAACTTAAGCCTAAACGTTCATTCATTCAGCTCTCCGTTCAACACAAAATTTCCAATGAAAGAATACCTTTCAACAATTAAGTTGGCCATTCCTGACACACTAATTTGGTTTTGGCACTGTTGTATTGTCTTTTCAGTGTCATACTTTGATTCACAGAAGCAAATTCTCCTTCAAATGAGTGGAATATTAGGATAGTTGTCTTTGAGAAATATTTGAACCCTAACCCTAACTAGCAAAACCCGAAGCTAGGGTTAGGGTTTTATTCCCATACAATGTAGACAGTTTTTGATGGTATGGCTGTGTTTTAGGGCTAAAAGGATACTTAGGAATGTAGTTCTTTCAATGTTTTCTCAACATTTTTTTCTGACCTATATGGCTGTATACAGTGCTCTGCCCCAAAAAGGAATGGTATCTGAATTGATCTACAAGCAACAGTAAGAAAGAACCTTATTTGACTTTTAAACTCTTGCTTTGGGCTTTGAAATCACAGGCATATTAACAGACATAGCCAAAATGTATTAGTTGATTCGGACTTTTAGGCAATTAAGCCTAAACGTTCATTCATTCAGCTCTCCGTTCAACACAAATTTTCCAATGAAAGAATACCTTTCAACAATTAAGTTGGCCATTCCTGACACACTAATTTGGATTTGGCACTGTTGTATTGTCTTTTCAGTGTCATACTTTGATTCAGAGAAGCAAATTCTCCTTCAAATGAGTGGAATATTAGGATAGTTGTCTTTGAGAAATATTTGAACCCTAACCCTAACTAGCAAAACCCGAAGCTAGGGTTAGGGTTTTATTCCCATACAATGTAGACAGTTTTTGATGGCATGGCTGTGTTTTAGGGCTGAAAGGATACTTAGGAATGTTGTTCTTTCAATGTTTTCTCAAAATTTTTTTCTGACCTATATGGCTGTATACAGTGCTCTGCCCGAAAAAGGAATGGTGTCTGAATTGATCTACAAGCAACAGTAAGAAAGAACCTTATTTAAATTTTAAACTCTTGCTTTGGGCTTTGAAATCACAGGCATATTAATAGACATAGCCAAAATGTATTAGTTGTTTCGGACTTTTAGATAACTTAAGCCTAAACGTTCATTCATTCAGCTCTCCGTTCAACTCAAAATTTCCAATGAAAGAATACCTTTCAACAATTAAGTTGGCCATTCCTGACACACTAATTTGGTTTTGGGACTGTTGTATTTTCTTTTCATTCTCATACTTTTATTCAGAGAAGCAAATTTTCCAGTCAAATGAGTGGAATATTGTGATAGTTGTCTTTGAGAAATATTTGAACCCTAACCCTAACTAGCAAAACCCGAAGCTAGGTTTAGGGTTTTATTCCCATACAATGTAGACAGTTTTTGATGGCATGGCTGTGTTTTAGGGCTGAAAGGATACTTAGGAATGTTGTTCTTTCAATGTTTTCTCAACATTTTTTTCTGACTTATATGGCTGTATACAGTGCTCTGCCCTAAAAAGGAATGTTGTCTGAATTTATCTACAAGCAACAGTAAGAAAGAACCTTATTTAACTTTTAAACTCTTGCTTTGGGCTTTGAAATCACAAGCATATTAATAGACAAAGCCAAAATGTATTAGTTGTTTCGGACTTTTAGGCAATTAAGCCTAAACTTTCATTCATTCAGCACTCCTTTCAACACAAAATTTCCAATGAAAGAATACCTTTCAACAATTAAGTTGACCATTCCTGACACACTAATTTGGTTTTGGCACTGTTGTATTGTCTTTTCAGACTCATACTGTTATTCAGAGAAGCAAATTCTCCTTCAAATGAGTGGCATATTAGGATAATTGTCTTTGAGAAATATTTGAACCCTAACCCTAACTAGCAAAACCCGAAACTAGGGTTAGGGTTTTATTCCCATTCAATGTAGACAATTTTTGATGGTATGGCTGTGTTTTAGGGCTAAAAGGATACGTAGGAATGTAGTTCTTTCAATGTTTTCTCAACATTTTTTTCTGACCTATATGGCTGTATACAGTGCTCTGCCCGAAAAAGGAATGGTGTCTGAATTGATCTACAAGCAACAGTAAGAAAGAACCTGATTTAACTTTTAAACTCTTGCTTTGGGCTTTGAAATCACAGGCATATTAATAGACAAAGCCAAAATGTATTAGTTGTTTCGGACTTTGAGGCAACATAAGCCTAAACGTTCATTCATTCAGCACTCCGTTCAACACAAAATTTCCAATGAAAGAATACCTTTCAACAATTAAGTTGACCATTCGTGACACACTAATTTGGTTTTGGCACTGTTGTATTGTCTTTTCAGACTCATACTTTGATTCAGAGAAGCAAATTTTCCAGTCAAATGAGTGGAATATTGAGATAGTTGTCTTTGAGAAATATTTGAACCCTAACCCTAACTAGAAAACCCGAAGCTAGGGTTAGGGTTTTATTCCCATACAATGTAGACAGTTTTTGATGGCATGGCTGTGTTTTAGGGCTGAAAGGATACTTAGGAATGTTGTTCTTTCAATGTTTTCTCAACATTCTTTTCTGACCTATATGGCTATATACAGTGCTCTGCCCGAAAAAGGAATGGTGTCTGAATTGATCTACAAGCAACAGTAAGAAAGAACCTAATTTAACTTTTAAACTCTTGCCATGGGCTTTGAAATCACAGGCATATTAATAGACAAAGCCAAAATGTATTAGTTGTTTCGGACTTTTAGGCAACTTAAGCCTAAACGTTCATTCATTCAGCTCTCCGTTCAACACAAAATTTCCAATGAAAGAATACCTTTCAACAATTAAGTTGACCATTCCTGACACACTAATTTGGTTTTGGCACTGTTGTATTGTCTTTTCAGACTCATACTTTGATTCAGAGAAGCAAATTTTCCAGTCAAATGAGTGGAATATTGAGATAGTTGTCTTTGAGAAATATTTGAACCCTAACCCTAACTAGGAAAACCCGAAGCTTGGGTTAGGGTTTTATTCCCATACAATGTAGACAGTTTTTGATGGCATGGCTGTGTTTTAGGGCTGAAAGGATACTTAGGAATGTTGTTCTTTCAATGTTTTCTCAACATTTTTTTCTGACCTATATGGCTGTATACAGTGCTCTGCCCGAAAAAGGAATGGTGTCTGAATTGATCTACAAGCAACAGTAAGAAAGAACCTTATTTAACTTTTAAACTCTTGCCATGGGCTTTGAAATCACAGGCATATTAATAGACAAAGCCAAAATGTATTAGTTGTTTCAGACTTTTAGGCAACTTAAGCCTAAACGTTCATTCATTCAGCACTCCGTTCAACACAAAATTTCCAATGAAAGAATACCTTTCAACAATTCAGTTGCTAATTCCTGACACACTAATTTTGTTTTGGCACTGTTGTATTGTCTTTTCAGTGTCATACTTTGATTCTGAGAAGCAAATTCTCCTTCAAATGAGTGGAATATTAGGATAGTTGTCTTTGAGAAATATTTGAACCCTAACCCTAACTAGCAAAACCCGAAGCTAGGGTTAGGGTTTTATTCCCATACAATGTAGACAGTTTTTGATGGCATGGCTGTTTTAGGGCTGAAAGGATACTTAGGAATGTTGTTCTTTCAATGTTTTCTCAACATTTTTTTCTGACTTATATGGCTGTATACAGTGCTCTGCCCTAAAAAGGAATGTTGTCTGAATTTATCTACAAGCAACAGTAAGAAAGAACCTTATTAAACTTTTAAACTCTTGCCATGGGCTTTGAAATCACAGGCATATTAATAGACAAACCAAAATGTATTATTTGTTTCGGAATTTTAGGCAATTAAGCCTAAACGTTCATTCATTCAGCACTCCATTCAACACAAAATTTCCAATGAAAGAATACCTTTCAACAATTAAGTTGACCATTCCTGACACACTAATTTGGTTTTCGCACTGTTGTATTGTCTTTTCAGACTCATACTTTTATTAAGAGAAGCAAATTTTCCAGTCAAATGAGTGGAATATTGAGATAATTGTCTTTGAGAAGTATTTGAACCCTAACCCTAACTAGCAAAACCCGAAGCTAGGGTTAGGGTTTTATTCCCATACAATGTAGACAGTTTTTGATGGTATGGCTGTGTTTTAGGGCTAAAAGGATACTTAGGAATGTAGTTCTTTCAATGTTTTCTCAATATTTTTTTCTGACCTATATGGCTGTATACAGTGTTCTGCCCCAAAAAGGAATGGTGTCTGAATTGATCTACAAGCAACAGTAAGAAAGAACCTTATTTAACTTTTAAACTCTTGCTTTGGGCTTTGAAATCACAGGCATATTAACAGACATAGCCAAAATGTATTAGTTGTTTCGGACTTTTAGGCAACTTAAGCCTAAACGTTCATTCATTCAGCTCTCCGTTCAACTCAAAATTTCCAATGAAAGAATACCTTTCAACAATTAAGTTGGCCATTCCTGACACACTAATTTGGTTTTGGGACTGTTGTATTTTCTTTTCATTCTCATACTTTTATTCAGAGAAGCAAATTTTCCAGTCAAATGAGTGGAATATTGTGATAGTTGTCTTTGAGAAATATTTGAACCCTAACCCTAACTAGCAAAACACGAAGCTAGGGTTAGGGTTTTATTCCCATACAATGTAGACAGTTTTTGATGGTATGGTTGTGTTTTAGGGCTAAAAGGATACTTAGGAATGTAGTTCTTTCAATGTTTTCTCAACATTTTTTTCTGACCTATATGGCTGTATACAGTGCTCTGCCCGAAAAAGGAATGGTGTCTGAATTGATCTACAAGCAACAGTAAGAAGAACCTTATTTAAGTTTTAAACTCTTGCTTTGGGCTTTGAAATCACAGGCATATTAATAGACAAAGCCAAAATGTATTAGTTGTTTCGGAATTTTAGGCAATTAAGCCTAAACGTTCATTCATTCAGCACTCCGTTCAACACAAAATTTTCAATGAAAGAATACCTTTCAACAATTAAGTTGACCATTCCTGACACACTAATTTGGTTTTGGCACTGTTGTATTGTCTTTTCAGACTCATACTTTTATTCAGAGAAGAAATTTTCCAGTCAAATGAGTGGAATATTAGGATAGTTGTCTTTGAGAAATATTTGAACCCTAACCCTAACTAGCAAAACCCGAAGCTAGGGTTAGGGTTTTATTCCCATACAATGTAGACAGTTTTTGATGGCGTGGCTGTGTTTTAGGGCTGAAAGGATACTTAGGAATGTTGTTCTTTCAATGTTTTCTCAACATTTTTTTCTGACCTATATGGCTGTATACAGTGCTCTGCCCGAAAAAGGAATGGTGTCTGAATTGATCTACAAGCAACAGTAAGAAGAACCTTATTTAAGTTTTAAACTCTTGCTTTGGGCTTTGAAATCACAGGCATATTAATAGACAAAGCCAAAATGTATTAGTTGTTTCGGACTTTTAGGCAATTAAGCCTAAACGTTCATTCATTCAGTACTCCGTTCAACACAAAATTTCCAATGAAAGAATACCTTTCAACAATTAACTTGACCATTCCTGACACACTAATTTGGCTTTGGCACTGTTGTATTGTCTTTTCAAACTCATACTTTTATTCAGAGAAGCAAATTTTCCAGTCAAATGAGTTGAATATTGAGATAATTGTCTTTGAGAAATATTTGAACCTTAACCCTAACTAGCAAAACCCGAAGCTAGGGTTAGGGTTTTATTCCCATACAATGTAGACAGTTTTTGATGGTATGGCTGTGTTTTAGGGCTAAAAGGATACTTAGGAATGTAGTTCTTTCAATGTTTTCTCAACATTTTTTTCTGACCTATATGGCTGTATACAGTGCTCTGCCCGAAAAAGGAATGGTGTCTGAATTGATCTACAAGCAACAGTAAGAAAGAACCTTATTTAACTTTTAAACTCTTGCCATGGGCTTTGAAATCACAGGCATATTAATAGACAAAGCCAAAATGTATTAGTTGTTTCGGAATTTTAGGCAACTTAAGCCTAAACGTTCATTCATTCAGCACTCCGTTCAACACAAAATTTCCAATGAAAGAATACCTTTCAACAATTAAGTTGCTAATTCCTGACACACTAATTTTGTTTTGGCACTGTTGTATTGTCTTTTCAGTGTCATACTTTGATTCAGAGAAGCAAATTCTCCTTCAAATGAGTGGAATATTAGGATAGTTGTCTTTGAGAAATATTTGAACCCTAACCCTAACTAGCAAAACCCGAAGCTAGGGTTAGGGTTTTATTCCCATACAATGTAGACAGTTTTTGATGGCATGGCTGTGTTTTAGGGCTGAAAGGATACTTAGGAATGTTGTTCTTTCAATGTTTTCTCAACATTTTTTTCTGACTTATATGGCTGTATACAGTGCTCTGCCCTAAAAAGGAATGTTGTCTGAATTTATCTACAAGCAACAGTAAGAAAGAACCTTATTTAACTTTTAAACTCTTGCTTTGGGCTTTGAAATCACAAGCATATTAATAGACAAAGCCAAAATGTATTAGTTGTTTCGGACTTTTAGGCAATTAAGCCTAAACTTTCATTCATTCAGCACTCCTATCAACACAAAATTTCCAATGAAAGAATACCTTTCAACAATTAAGTTGACCATTCCTGACACACTAATTTGGTTTTGGCACTGTTGTATTGTCTTTTCAGACTCATACTTTTATTCAGAGAAGCAAATTCTCCTTCAAATGAGTGGCATATTAGGATAATTGTCTTTGAGAAATATTTGAACCCTAACCCTAACTAGCAAAACCCGAAACTAGGGTTAGGGTTTTATTCCCATTCAATGTAGACAATTTTTGATGGTATGGCTGTGTTTTAGGGCTAAAAGGATACGTAGGAATGTAGTTCTTTCAATGTTTTCTCAATATTTTTTTCTAACCTATATGGCTGTATACAGTGCTCTGCCCGAAAAAGGAATGGTGTCTGAATTGATCTACAAGCAACAGTAAGAAAGAACCTTATTTAACTTTTAAACTCTTGCCATGGGCTTTGAAATCACAGGCATATTAATAGACAAAGCCAAAATGTATTATTTGTTTCGGAATTTTAGGCAATTAAGCCTAAACGTTCATTCATTCAGCACTCCGTTCAACTCAAAATTTCCAATGAAAGAATACCTTTCAACAATTAAGTTGGCCATTCCTGACACACTAATTTGGTTTTGGGACTGTTGTATTTTCTTTTCATTCTCATACTTTTATTCAGAGAAGCAAATTTTCCAGTCAAATGAGTGGAATATTGTGATAGTTGTCTTTGAGAAATATTTGAACCCTAACCCTAACGAGCAAAACCCGAAGCTAGGGTTAGGGTTTTATTCCCATACAATGTAGACAGTTTTTGATGGTATGGTTGTGTTTTAGGGCTAAAAGGATACTTAGGAATGTTGTTCTTTCAATGTTTTCTCAACATTTTTTTCTGACCTATATGGCTGTATACAGTGCTCTGCCCGAAAAAGGAATGGTGTCTGAATTGATCTACAAGCAACAGTAAGAAGAACCTTATTTAACTTTTAATCTCTTGCTTTGGGCTTTGAAATCACAGGCATATTAATAGACAAAGCCAAAATGTATTAGTTGTTTCAGATTTTTAGGCAATTAAGCCTAAACGTTCATTCATTCAGCACTCCGTTCAACACAAAATTTCCAATGAAAGAATGCCTTTCAACAATTAAGTTGACCATTCCTGACACACTAATTTGGTTTTGGCACTGTTGTATTGTCTTTTCAGACTCATACTTTTATTCAGAGAAGCAAATTCTCCTTCAAATGAGTGGAATATTAGGATAGTTGTCTTTGAGAAATATTTGAACCCTAACCCTAACTAGCAAAACCTGAAGCTAGGGTTAGGGTTTTATTCCCATACAATGTAGACAGTTTTTGATGGCATGGCTGTTTTTTAGGGCTGAAAGGATACTTAGGAATGTTGTTCTTTCAATGTTTTCTCAACATTTTTTTCTGACCTATATGGCTGTATACAGTGCTCTGCCCGAAAAAGGAATGGTGTCTGAATTGATCTACAAGCAACAGTAAGAAAGAACCTTATTTAACTTTTAAACTCTTGCTTTGGGCTTTGAAATCACAGGCATATTAATAGACATAGCCAAAATGTATTAGTTGTTTCGGAATTTTAGGCAACTTAAGCCTAAACGTTCATTCATTCAGCACTCCGTTCAACACAGAATTTCCAATGAAAGAATACCTTTCAACAATTAAGTTGCTAATTCCTGACACACTAATTTTGTTTTGGCACTGTTGTATTGTCTTTTCAGTGTCATACTTTGATTCAGAGAAGCAAATTCTCCTTCAAATGAGTGGAATATTAGGATAGTTGTCTTTGAGAAATATTTGAACCCTAACCCTAACTAGCAAAACCCGAAGCTAGGGTTAGGGTTTTATTCCCATACAATGTAGACAGTTTTTGATGGCATGGCTGTGTTTTAGGGCTGAAAGGATACTTAGGAATGTTGTTCTTTCAATGTTTTCTCAACATTTTTTTCTGACTTATATGGCTGTATACAGTGCTCTGCCCTAAAAAGGAATGTTGTCTGAATTTATCTACAAGCAACAGTAAGAAAGAACCTTATTTAACTTTTAAACTCTTGCTTTGGGCTTTGAAATCACAAGCATATTAATAGACAAAGCCAAAATGTATTAGTTGTTTCGGACTTTTAGGCAATTAAGCCTAAACTTTCATTCATTCAGCACTCCTTTCAACACAAAATTTCCAATGAAAGAATACCTTTCAACAATTAAGTTGACCATTCCTGACACACTAATTTGGTTTTGGCACTGTTGTATTGTCTTTTCAGACTCATACTTTCATTCAGAGAAGCAAATTCTCCTTCAAATGAGTGGAATATTAGGATAATTGTCTTTGAGAAATATTTGAACCCTAACCCTAACTAGCAAAACCCGAAGCTAGGGTTAGGGTTTTATTCCCATACAATGTAGACAGTTTTTGATGGTATGGCTGTGTTTTAGGGCTAAAAGGATACTTAGGAATGTAGTTCTTTCAATGTTTTCTCAATATTTTTTTCTGACCTATATGGCTGTATACAGTGCTCTGCCCCAAAAAGGAATGGTGTCTGAATTGATCTACAAGCAGCAGTAAGAAAGAACCTTATTTAACTTTTAAACTCTTGCTTTGGGCTTTGAAATCACAGGCATATTAACAGACATAGCCAAAATGTATTAGTTGTTTCGGACTTTTAGGCAACTTAAGCCTAAACGTTCATTCATTCAGCTCTCCGTTCAACACAAATTTTCCAATGAAAGAATACATTTCAACAATTAAGTTGGCCATTCCTGACACACTAATTTGGATTTGGCACTGTTGTATTGTCTTTTCAGTGTCATACTTTGATTCAGAGAAGCAAATTCTCCTTCAAATGAGTGGAATATTAGGATAGTTGTCTTTGAGAAATATTTGAACCCTAACCCTAACTAGCAAAACCCGAAGCTAGGGTTAGGGTTTTATTCCCATACAATGTAGACAGTTTTTGATGGTATGGCTGTGTTTTAGGGCTAAAAGGATACTTAGGAATGTAGTTCTTTCAATGTTTTCTCAACATTTTTTTCTGACCTATATGGCTGTATACAGTGCTCTGCCCGAAAAAGGAATGGTGTCTGAATTGATCTACAAGCAACAGTAAGAAAGAACCTTATTTAACTTTTAAACTCTTGCTTTGGGCTTTGAAATCACAGGCATATTACCAGACATAGCCAAAATGTATTAGTTGTTTCGGACTTTTAGGCTACTTAAGCCTAAACGTTCATTCATTCAGCGCTACGTTCAACACAAATTTTCCAATGAAAAATACCTTTCAACAATTAAGTTGGCCATTCCTGACACACTAATTTGGTTTTGGCACTGTTGTATTGTCTTTTCAGTGTCATACTTTGATTCAGAGAAGCAAATTCTCCTTCAAATGAGTGGAATATTAGGATAGTTGTCTTTGAGAAATATTTGAACCCTAACTAGCAAAACCCGAAGCTAGGGTTAGGGTTTTATTCCCATACAATGTAGATAATTTTTGATGGTATGGTTGTGTTTTAGGGCTAAAAGGATGCTTAGGAATGTAGTTCTTTCAATGTTTTCTCAACATTTTTTTCTGACCTATATGGCTGTATACAGTGCTCTGCCCGAAAAAGGAATGGTGTCTGAATTGATCTACAAGCAACAGTAAGAAAGAACCTTATTTAACTTTTAAGCTCTTGCTTTGGGCTTTGAAATCACAGGCATATTAATAGACAATGCCAAAATGTATTATTTGTTTCGGACTTTTAGGCAATTAAGCCTAAACGTTCATTCATTCAGCTCTCCGTTCAACACAAAATTTCCAATGAAAGAATACCTTTCAACAATTAAGTTGGCCATTCCTGACACACTAATTTGGTTTTGGCACTGTTGTATTGTCTTTTCAGACTCATACTTTTATTCAGAGAAGCAAATTTTCCAGTCAAATGAGTGGAATATTGAGATAATTGTCTTTGAGAAATATTTGAACCCTAACCCTAACTAGCAAAACCCGAAGCTAGGGTTAGGGTTTTATTCCCATACAATGTAGACAGTTTTTGATGGTATGGCTGTGTTTTAGGGCTAAAAGGATACTTAGGAATGTAGTTCTTTCAATGTTTTCTCAACATTTTTTTCTGACCTATATGGCTGTATACAGTGCTCTGCCCCAAAAAGGAATGGTATCTGAATTGATCTACAAGCAACAGTAAGAAAGAACCTTATTTGACTTTTAAACTCTTGCTTTGGGCTTTGAAATCACAGGCATATTAACAGACATAGCCAAAATGTATTAGTTGATTCGGACTTTTAGGCAATTAAGCCTAAACGTTCATTCATTCAGCTCTCCGTTCAACACAAATTTTCCAATGAAAGAATACCTTTCAACAATTAAGTTGGCCATTCCTGACACACTAATTTGGATTTGGCACTATTGTATTGTCTTTTCAGTGTCATACTTTGATTCAGAGAAGCAAATTCTCCCTCAAATGAGTGGAATATTAGGATAGTTGTCTTTGAGAAATATTTGAACCCTAACCCTAACTAGCAAAACCCGAAGCTAGGGTTAGGGTTTTATTCCCATACAATGTAGACAGTTTTTGATGGCATGGCTGTGTTTTAGGGCTGAAAGGATACTTAGGAATGTTGTTCTTTCAATGTTTTCTCAAAATTTTTTTCTGACCTATATGGCTGTATACAGTGCTCTGCCCGAAAAAGGAATGGTGTCTGAATTGATCTACAAGCAACAGTAAGAAAGAACCTTATTTAAATTTTAAACTCTTGCTTTGGGCTTTGAAATCACAGGCATATTAATAGACATAGCCAAAATGTATTAGTTGTTTCGGACTTTTAGGCAACTTAAGCCTAAACGTTCATTCATTCAGCTCTCCGTTCAACTCAAAATTTCCAATGAAAGAATACCTTTCAACAATTAAGTTGGCCATTCCTGACACACTAATTTGGTTTTGGGACTGTTGTATTTTCTTTTCATTCTCATACTTTTATTCAGAGAAGCAAATTTTCCAGTCAAATGAGTGGAATATTGTGATAGTTGTCTTTGAGAAATATTTGAACCCTAACCCTAACTAGCAAAACCCGAAGCTAGGGTTAGGGTTTTATTCCCATACAATGTAGACAGTTTTTGATGGCATGGCTGTGTTTTAGGGCTGAAAGGATACTTAGGAATGTTGTTCTTTCAATGTTTTCTCAACATTTTTTTCTGACTTATATGGCTGTATACAGTGCTCTGCCCTAAAAAGGAATGTTGTCTGAATTTATCTACAAGCAACAGTAAGAAAGAACCTTATTTAACTTTTAAACTCTTGCTTTGGGCTTTGAAATCACAAGCATATTAATAGACAAAGCCAAAATGTATTAGTTGTTTCGGACTTTTAGGCAATTAAGCCTAAACTTTCATTCATTCAGCACTCCTTTCAACACAAAATTTCCAATGAAAGAATACCTTTCAACAATTAAGTTGACCATTCCTGACACACTAATTTGGTTTTGGCACTGTTGTATTGTCTTTTCAGACTCATACTTTTATTCAGAGAAGCAAATTCTCCTTCAAATGAGTGGCATATTAGGATAATTGTCTTTGAGAAATATTTGAACCCTAACCCTAACTAGCAAAACCCGAAACTAGGGTTAGGGTTTTATTCCCATTCAATGTAGACAATTTTTGATGGTATGGCTGTGTTTTAGGGCTAAAAGGATACGTAGGAATGTAGTTCTTTCAATGTTTTCTCAATATTTTTTTCTAACCTATATGGCTGTATACAGTGCTCTGCCCGAAAAAGGAATGGTGTCTGAATTGATCTACAAGCAACAGTAAGAAAGAACCTTATTTAACTTTTAAACTCTTGCCATGGGCTTTGAAATCACAGGCATATTAATAGACAAAGCCAAAATGTATTATTTGTTTCGGAATTTTAGGCAATTAAGCCTAAACGTTCATTCATTCAGCACTCCGTTCAACACAAAATTTCCAATGAAAGAATACCTTTCAACAATTAAGTTGATCATTCCTGACACACTAATTTGGTTTTGGCACTGTTGTATTGTCTTTTCAGACTCATACTTTTATTCAGAGAAGCAAATTTTCCAGTCAAATGAGTGGAATATTGAGATAATTGTCTTTGAGAAGTATTTGAACCCTAACCCTAACTAGCAAAACCCGAAGCTAGGGTTAGGGTTTTATTCCCATACAATGTAGACAGTTTTTGATGGTATGGCTGTGTTTTAGGGCTAAAAGGATACTTAGGAATGTAGTTCTTTCAATGTTTTCTCAATATTTTTTTCTGACCTATATGGCTGTATACAGTGCTCTGCCCCAAAAAGGAATGGTGTCTGAATTGATCTACAAGCAACAGTAAGAAAGAACCTTATTTAACTTTTAAACTCTTGCTTTGGGCTTTGAAATCACAGGCATATTAACAGACATAGCCAAAATGTATTAGTTGTTTCGGACTTTTAGGCAACTTAAGCCTAAACGTTCATTCATTCAGCTCTCCGTTCAACTCAAAATTTCCAATGAAAGAATACCTTTCAACAATTAAGTTGGCCATTCCTGACACACTAATTTGGTTTTGGGACTGTTGTATTTTCTTTTCATTCTCATACTTTTATTCAGAGAAGCAAATTTTCCAGTCAAATGAGTGGAATATTGTGATAGTTGTCTTTGAGAAATATTTGAACCCTAACCCTAACGAGCAAAACCCGAAGCTAGGGTTAGGGTTTTATTCCCATACAATGTAGACAGTTTTTGATGGTATGGTTGTGTTTTAGGGCTAAAAGGATACTTAGGAATGTTGTTCTTTCAATGTTTTCTCAACATTTTTTTCTGACCTATATGGCTGTATACAGTGCTCTGCCCGAAAAAGGAATGGTGTCTGAATTGATCTACAAGCAACAGTAAGAAGAACCTTATTTAACTTTTAATCTCTTGCTTTGGGCTTTGAAATCACAGGCATATTAATAGACAAAGCCAAAATGTATTAGTTGTTTCAGAATTTTAGGCAATTAAGCCTAAACGTTCATTCATTCAGCACTCCGTTCAACACAAAATTTCCAATGAAAGAATACCTTTCAACAATTAAGTTGACTATTCCTGACACACTAATTTGGTTTTGGCACTGTTGTATTGTCTTTTCAGACTCATACTTTTATTCAGAGAAGCAAATTCTCCTTCAAATGAGTGGAATATTAGGATAGTTGTCTTTGAGAAATATTTGAACCCTAACCCTAACTAGCAAAACCTGAAGCTAGGGTTAGGGTTTTATTCCCATACAATGTAGACAGTTTTTGATGGCATGGCTGTTTTTTAGGGCTGAAAGGATACTTAGGAATGTTGTTCTTTCAATGTTTTCTCAACATTTTTTTCTGACCTATATGGCTGTATACAGTGCTCTGCCCGAAAAAGGAATGGTGTCTGAATTGATCTACAAGCAACAGTAAGAAAGAACCTTATTTAACTTTTAAACTCTTGCTTTGGGCTTTGAAATCACAGGCATATTAACAGACATAGCCAAAATGTATTAGTTGTTTCGGACTTTTAGGCAACTTAAGCCTAAACGTTCATTCATTCAGCACTCCGTTCAACACAAATTTTCCAATGAAAGAATACCTTTCAACAATTAAGTTGGCCATTCCTGACACACTAATTTGGATTTGGCACTGTTGTATTGTCTTTTCAGTGTCATACTTTGATTCAGAGAAGCAAATTCTCCTTCAAATGAGTGGAATATTAGGATAGTTGTCTTTGAGAAATATTTGAACCCTAACCCTAACTAGCAAAACCCGAAGCTAGGGTTAGGGTTTTATTCCCATACAATGTAGACAGTTTTTGATGGTATGGCTGTGTTTTAGGGCTAAAAGGATACTTAGGAATGTAGTTCTTTCAATGTTTTCTCAACATTTTTTTCTGACCTATATGGCTGTATACAGTGCTCTGCCCGAAAAAGGAATGGTGTCTGAATTGATCTACAAGCAACAGTAAGAAAGAACCTTATTTAACTTTTAAACTCTTGCTTTGGGCTTTGAAATCACAGGTATATTACCAGACATAGCCAAAATGTATTAGTTGTTTCGGACTTTTAGGCTACTTAAGCCTAAACGTTCATTCATTCAGCACTACGTTCAACACAAATTTTCCAATGAAAGAATACCTTTCAACAATTAAGTTGGCCATTCCTGACACACTAATTTGGTTTTGGCACTGTTGTATTGTCTTTTCAGTGTCATACTTTGATTCAGAGAAGCAAATTCTCCTTCAAATGAGTGGAATATTAGGATAGTTGTCTTTGAGAAATATTTGAACCCTAACCCTAACTAGCAAAACCCGAAGCTAGGGTTAGGGTTTTATTCCCATACAATGTAGATAATTTTTGATGGTATGGTTGTGTTTTAGGGCTAAAAGGATGCTTAGGAATGTAGTTCTTTCAATGTTTTCTCAACATTTTTTTCTGACCTATATGGCTGTATACAGTGCTCTGCCCGAAAAAGGAATGGTGTCTGAATTGATCTACAAGCAACAGTAAGAAAGAACCTTATTTAACTTTTAAGCTCTTGCTTTGGGCTTTGAAATCACAGGCATATTAATAGAAAAAGCCAAAATGTATTATTTGTTTCGGACTTTTAGGCAATTAAGCCTAAACGTTCATTCATTCAGCTCTCCGTTCAACACAAAATTTCCAATGAAAGAATACCTTTCAACAATTAAGTTGGCCATTCCTGACACACTAATTTGGTTTTGGCACTGTTGTATTGTCTTTTCAGACTCATACTTTTATTCAGAGAAGCAAATTTTCCAGTCAAATGAGTGGAATATTGAGATAATTGTCTTTGAGAAATATTTGAACCCTAACCCTAACTAGCAAAACCCGAAGCTAGGGTTAGGGTTTTATTCCCATACAATATAGACAGTTTTTGATGGTATCGCTGTGTTTTAGGGCTAAAAGGATACTTAGGAATGTAGTTCTTTCAATGTTTTCTCAACATTTTTTTCTGACCTATATGGCTGTATACAGTGCTCTTCCCAAAAAAGGAATGGTGTCTGAATTGATCTACAAGCAACAGTAAGAAAGAACCTTATTCAACTTTTAAACTCTTGCTTTGGGCTTTGAAATCACAGGCATATTAATAGACATAGCCAAAATGTATTATTTGTTTCGGACTTTTAGGGAACTTAAGCCTAAACGTTCATTCATTCAGCTCTCCGTTCAACACAAAATTTCCAATGAAAGAATACCTTTCAACAATTAAGTTGGCCATTCCTGACACACTAATTTGGTTTTGGCACTGTTGTATTGTCTTTTCAGTGTCATACTTTGATTCACAGAAGCAAATTCTCCTTCAAATGAGTGGAATATTAGGATAGTTGTCTTTGAGAAATATTTGAACCCTAACCCTAACTAGCAAAACCCGAAGCTAGGGTTAGGGTTTTATTCCCATACAATGTAGACAGTTTTTGATGGTATGGCTGTGTTTTAGGGCTAAAAGGATACTTAGGAATGTAGTTCTTTCAATGTTTTCTCAACATTTTTTTCTGACCTATATGGCTGTATACAGTGCTCTGCCCCAAAAAGGAATGGTATCTGAATTGATCTACAAGCAACAGTAAGAAAGAACCTTATTTGACTTTTAAACTCTTGCTTTGGGCTTTGAAATCACAGGCATATTAACAGACATAGCCAAAATGTATTAGTTGATTCGGACTTTTAGGCAATTAAGCCTAAACGTTCATTCATTCAGCTCTCCGTTCAACACAAATTTTCCAATGAAAGAATACCTTTCAACAATTAAGTTGGCCATTCCTGACACACTAATTTGGATTTGGCACTGTTGTATTGTCTTTTCAGTGTCATACTTTGATTCAGAGAAGCAAATTCTCCTTCAAATGAGTGGAATATTAGGATAGTTGTCTTTGAGAAATATTTGAACCCTAACCCTAACTAGCAAAACCCGAAGCTAGGGTTAGGGTTTTATTCCCATACAATGTAGACAGTTTTTGATGGCATGGCTGTGTTTTAGGGCTGAAAGGATACTTAGGAATGTTGTTCTTTCAATGTTTTCTCAACATTTTTTTCTGACCTATATGGCTGTATACAGTGCTCTGCCCGAAAAAGGAATGGTGTCTGAATTGATCTACAAGCAACAGTAAGAAAGAACCTTATTTAACTTTTAAACTCTTGCTTTGGGCTTTGAAATCACAGGCATATTAATAGACATAGCCAAAATGTATTAGTTGTTTCGGAATTTTAGGCAACTTAAGCCTAAACGTTCATTCATTCAGCACTCCGTTCAACACAAAATTTCCAATGAAAGAATACCTTTCAACAATTAAGTTGACCATTCCTGACACACTAATTTGGTTTTGGCACTGTTGTATTGTCTTTTCAGACTCATACTTTTATTCAGAGAAGCAAATTCTCCTTCAAATGAGTGGCATATTAGGATAATTGTCTTTGAGAAATATTTGAACCCTAACCCTAACTAGCAAAACCCGAAACTAGGGTTAGGGTTTTATTCCCATTCAATGTAGACAATTTTTGATGGTATGGCTGTGTTTTAGGGCTAAAAGGATACGTAGGAATGTAGTTCTTTCAATGTTTTCTCAATATTTTTTTCTAACCTATATGGCTGTATACAGTGCTCTGCCCGAAAAAGGAATGGTGTCTGAATTGATCTACAAGCAACAGTAAGAAAGAACCTTATTTAACTTTTAAACTCTTGCCATGGGCTTTGAAATCACAGGCATATTAATAGACAAAGCCAAAATGTATTATTTGTTTCGGAATTTTAGGCAATTAAGCCTAAACGTTCATTCATTCAGCACTCCGTTCAACACAAAATTTCCAATGAAAGAATACCTTTCAACAATTAAGTTGATCATTCCTGACACACTAATTTGGTTTTGGCACTGTTGTATTGTCTTTTCAGACTCATACTTTTATTCAGAGAAGCAAATTTTCCAGTCAAATGAGTGGAATATTGAGATAATTGTCTTTGAGAAGTATTTGAACCCTAACCCTAACTAGCAAAACCCGAAGCTAGGGTTAGGGTTTTATTCCCATACAATGTAGACAGTTTTTGATGGTATGGCTGTGTTTTAGGGCTAAAAGGATACTTAGGAATGTAGTTCTTTCAATGTTTTCTCAATATTTTTTTCTGACCTATATGGCTGTATACAGTGCTCTGCCCCAAAAAGGAATGGTGTCTGAATTGATCTACAAGCAACAGTAAGAAAGAACCTTATTTAACTTTTAAACTCTTGCTTTGGGCTTTGAAATCACAGGCATATTAACAGACATAGCCAAAATGTATTAGTTGTTTCGGACTTTTAGGCAACTTAAGCCTAAACGTTCATTCATTCAGCTCTCCGTTCAACTCAAAATTTCCAATGAAAGAATACCTTTCAACAATTAAGTTGGCCATTCCTGACACACTAATTTGGTTTTGGGACTGTTGTATTTTCTTTTCATTCTCATACTTTTATTCAGAGAAGCAAATTTTCCAGTCAAATGAGTGGAATATTGTGATAGTTGTCTTTGAGAAATATTTGAACCCTAACCCTAACGAGCAAAACCCGAAGCTAGGGTTAGGGTTTTATTCCCATACAATGTAGACAGTTTTTGATGGTATGGTTGTGTTTTAGGGCTAAAAGGATACTTAGGAATGTTGTTCTTTCAATGTTTTCTCAACATTTTTTTCTGACCTATATGGCTGTATACAGTGCTCTGCCCGAAAAAGGAATGGTGTCTGAATTGATCTACAAGCAACAGTAAGAAGAACCTTATTTAACTTTTAATCTCTTGCTTTGGGCTTTGAAATCACAGGCATATTAATAGACAAAGCCAAAATGTATTAGTTGTTTCAGAATTTTAGGCAATTAAGCCTAAACGTTCATTCATTCAGAACTCCGTTCAACACAAAATTTCCAATGAAAGAATACCTTTCAACAATTAAGTTGACTATTCCTGACACACTAATTTGGTTTTGGCACTGTTGTATTGTCTTTTCAGACTCATACTTTTATTCAGAGAAGCAAATTCTCCTTCAAATGAGTGGAATATTAGGATAGTTGTCTTTGAGAAATATTTGAACCCTAACCCTAACTAGCAAAACCTGAAGCTAGGGTTAGGGTTTTATTCCCATACAATGTAGACAGTTTTTGATGGCATGGCTGTTTTTTAGGGCTGAAAGGATACTTAGGAATGTTGTTCTTTCAATGTTTTCTCAACATTTTTTTCTGACCTATATGGCTGTATACAGTGCTCTGCCCGAAAAAGGAATGGTGTCTGAATTGATCTACAAGCAACAGTAAGAAAGAACCTTATTTAACTTTTAAACTCTTGCTTTGGGCTTTGAAATCACAGGCATATTAACAGACATAGCCAAAATGTATTAGTTGTTTCGGACTTTTAGGCAACTTAAGCCTAAACGTTCATTCATTCAGCTCTCCGTTCAACACAAATTTTCCAATGAAAGAATACCTTTCAACAATTAAGTTGGCCATTCCTGACACACTAATTTGGATTTGGCACTGTTGTATTGTCTTTTCAGTGTCATACTTTGATTCAGAGAAGCAAATTCTCCTTCAAATGAGTGGAATATTAGGATAGTTGTCTTTGAGAAATATTTGAACCCTAACCCTAACTAGCAAAACCCGAAGCTAGGGTTAGGGTTTTATTCCCATACAATGTAGACAGTTTTTGATGGTATGGCTGTGTTTTAGGGCTAAAAGGATACTTAGGAATGTAGTTCTTTCAATGTTTTCTCAACATTTTTTTCTGACCTATATGGCTGTATACAGTGCTCTGCCCGAAAAAGGAATGGTGTCTGAATTGATCTACAAGCAACAGTAAGAAAGAACCTTATTTAACTTTTAAACTCTTGCTTTGGGCTTTGAAATCACAGGTATATTACCAGACATAGCCAAAATGTATTAGTTGTTTCGGACTTTTAGGCTACTTAAGCCTAAACGTTCATTCATTCAGCACTACGTTCAACACAAATTTTCCAATGAAAGAATACCTTTCAACAATTAAGTTGGCCATTCCTGACACACTAATTTGGTTTTGGCACTGTTGTATTGTCTTTTCAGTGTCATACTTTGATTCAGAGAAGCAAATTCTCCTTCAAATGAGTGGAATATTAGGATAGTTGTCTTTGAGAAATATTTGAACCCTAACCCTAACTAGCAAAACCCGAAGCTAGGGTTAGGGTTTTATTCCCATACAATGTAGATAATTTTTGATGGTATGGTTGTGTTTTAGGGCTAAAAGGATGCTTAGGAATGTAGTTCTTTCAATGTTTTCTCAACATTTTTTTCTGACCTATATGGCTGTATACAGTGCTCTGCCCGAAAAAGGAATGGTGTCTGAATTGATCTACAAGCAACAGTAAGAAAGAACCTTATTTAACTTTTAAGCTCTTGCTTTGGGCTTTGAAATCACAGGCATATTAATAGAAAAAGCCAAAATGTATTATTTGTTTCGGACTTTTAGGCAATTAAGCCTAAACGTTCATTCATTCAGCTCTCCGTTCAACACAAAATTTCCAATGAAAGAATACCTTTCAACAATTAAGTTGGCCATTCCTGACACACTAATTTGGTTTTGGCACTGTTGTATTGTCTTTTCAGACTCATACTTTTATTCAGAGAAGCAAATTTTCCAGTCAAATGAGTGGAATATTGAGATAATTGTCTTTGAGAAATATTTGAACCCTAACCCTAACTAGCAAAACCCGAAGCTAGGGTTAGGGTTTTATTCCCATACAATATAGACAGTTTTTGATGGTATCGCTGTGTTTTAGGGCTAAAAGGATACTTAGGAATGTAGTTCTTTCAATGTTTTCTCAACATTTTTTTCTGACCTATATGGCTGTATACAGTGCTCTTCCCAAAAAAGGAATGGTGTCTGAATTGATCTACAAGCAACAGTAAGAAAGAACCTTATTCAACTTTTAAACTCTTGCTTTGGGCTTTGAAATCACAGGCATATTAATAGACATAGCCAAAATGTATTATTTGTTTCGGACTTTTAGGGAACTTAAGCCTAAACGTTCATTCATTCAGCTCTCCGTTCAACACAAAATTTCCAATGAAAGAATACCTTTCAACAATTAAGTTGGCCATTCCTGACACACTAATTTGGTTTTGGCACTGTTGTATTGTCTTTTCAGTGTCATACTTTGATTCACAGAAGCAAATTCTCCTTCAAATGAGTGGAATATTAGGATAGTTGTCTTTGAGAAATATTTGAACCCTAACCCTAACTAGCAAAACCCGAAGCTAGGGTTAGGGTTTTATTCCCATACAATGTAGACAGTTTTTGATGGTATGGCTGTGTTTTAGGGCTAAAAGGATACTTAGGAATGTAGTTCTTTCAATGTTTTCTCAACATTTTTTTCTGACCTATATGGCTGTATACAGTGCTCTGCCCCAAAAAGGAATGGTATCTGAATTGATCTACAAGCAACAGTAAGAAAGAACCTTATTTGACTTTTAAACTCTTGCTTTGGGCTTTGAAATCACAGGCATATTAACAGACATAGCCAAAATGTATTAGTTGATTCGGACTTTTAGGCAATTAAGCCTAAACGTTCATTCATTCAGCTCTCCGTTCAACACAAATTTTCCAATGAAAGAATACCTTTCAACAATTAAGTTGGCCATTCCTGACACACTAATTTGGATTTGGCACTGTTGTATTGTCTTTTCAGTGTCATACTTTGATTCAGAGAAGCAAATTCTCCTTCAAATGAGTGGAATATTAGGATAGTTGTCTTTGAGAAATATTTGAACCCTAACCCTAACTAGCAAAACCCGAAGCTAGGGTTAGGGTTTTATTCCCATACAATGTAGACAGTTTTTGATGGCATGGCTGTGTTTTAGGGCTGAAAGGATACTTAGGAATGTTGTTCTTTCAATGTTTTCTCAAAATTTTTTTCTAACCTATATGGCTGTATACAGTGCTCTGCCCGAAAAAGGAATGGTGTCTGAATTGATCTACAAGCAACAGTAAGAAAGAACCTTATTTAAATTTTAAACTCTTGCTTTGGGCTTTGAAATCACAGGCATATTAATAGACATAGCCAAAATGTATTAGTTGTTTCGGACTTTTAGGCAACTTAAGCCTAAACGTTCATTCATTCAGCTCTCCGTTCAACTCAAAATTTCCAATGAAAGAATACCTTTCAACAATTAAGTTGGCCATTCCTGACACACTAATTTGGTTTTGGGACTGTTGTATTTTCTTTTCATTCTCATACTTTTATTCAGAGAAGCAAATTTTCCAGTCAAATGAGTGGAATATTGTGATAGTTGTCTTTGAGAAATATTTGAACCCTAAACCTAACTAGCAAGACCCGAAGCTAGGGTTAGGGTTTTATTCCCATACAATGTAGACAGTTTTTGATGGCATGGCTGTGTTTTAGGGCTGAAAGGATACTTAGGAATGTTGTTCTTTCAATGTTTTCTCAACATTTTTTTCTGACTTATATGGCTGTATACAGTGCTCTGCCCTAAAAAGGAATGTTGTCTGAATTTATCTACAAGCAACAGTAAGAAAGAACCTTATTTAACTTTTAAACTCTTGCTTTGGGCTTTGAAATCACAAGCATATTAATAGACAAAGCCAAAATGTATTAGTTGTTTCGGACTTTTAGGCAATTAAGCCTAAACTTTCATTCATTCAGCACTCCTTTCAACACAAAATTTCCAATGAAAGAATACCTTTCAACAATTAAGTTGACTATTCCTGACACACTAATTTGGTTTTGGCACTGTTGTATTGTCTTTTCAGACTCATACTTTTATTCAGAGAAGCAAATTCTCCTTCAAATGAGTGGAATATTAGGATAGTTGTCTTTGAGAAATATTTGAACCCTAACCCTAACTAGCAAAACCTGAAGCTAGGGTTAGGGTTTTATTCCCATACAATGTAGACAGATTTTGATGGCATGGCTGTTTTTTAGGGCTGAAAGGATACTTAGGAATGTTGTTCTTTCAATGTTTTCTCAACATTTTTTTCTGACCTATATGGCTGTATACAGTGCTCTGCCCGAAAAAGGAATGGTGTCTGAATTGATCTACAAGCAACAGTAAGAAAGAACCTTATTTAACTTTTAAACTCTTGCTTTGGGCTTTGAAATCACAGGCATATTAACAGACATAGCCAAAATGTATTAGTTGTTTCGGACTTTTAGGCAACTTAAGCCTAAACGTTCATTCATTCAGCTCTCCGTTCAACACAAATTTTCCAATGAAAGAATACCTTTCAACAATTAAGTTGGCCATTCCTGACACACTAATTTGGATTTGGCACTGTTGTATTGTCTTTTCAGTGTCATACTTTGATTCAGAGAAGCAAATTCTCCTTCAAATGAGTGGAATATTAGGATAGTTGTCTTTGAGAAATATTTGAACCCTAACCCTAACTAGCAAAACCCGAAGCTAGGGTTAGGGTTTTATTCCCATACAATGTAGACAGTTTTTGATGGTATGGCTGTGTTTTAGGGCTAAAAGGATACTTAGGAATGTAGTTCTTTCAATGTTTTCTCAACATTTTTTTCTGACCTATATGGCTGTATACAGTGCTCTGCCCGAAAAAGGAATGGTGTCTGAATTGATCTACAAGCAACAGTAAGAAAGAACCTTATTTAACTTTTAAACTCTTGCTTTGGGCTTTGAAATCACAGGTATATTACCAGACATAGCCAAAATGTATTAGTTGTTTCGGACTTTTAGGCTACTTAAGCCTAAACGTTCATTCATTCAGCACTACGTTCAACACAAATTTTCCAATGAAAGAATACCTTTCAACAATTAAGTTGGCCATTCCTGACACACTAATTTGGTTTTGGCACTGTTGTATTGTCTTTTCAGTGTCATACTTTGATTCAGAGAAGCAAATTCTCCTTCAAATGAGTGGAATATTAGGATAGTTGTCTTTGAGAAATATTTGAACCCTAACCCTAACTAGCAAAACCCGAAGCTAGGGTTAGGGTTTTATTCCCATACAATGTAGATAATTTTTGATGGTATGGTTGTGTTTTAGGGCTAAAAGGATGCTTAGGAATGTAGTTCTTTCAATGTTTTCTCAACATTTTTTTCTGACCTATATGGCTGTATACAGTGCTCTGCCCGAAAAAGGAATGGTGTCTGAATTGATCTACAAGCAACAGTAAGAAAGAACCTTATTTAACTTTTAAGCTCTTGCTTTGGGCTTTGAAATCACAGGCATATTAATAGAAAAAGCCAAAATGTATTATTTGTTTCGGACTTTTAGGCAATTAAGCCTAAACGTTCATTCATTCAGCTCTCCGTTCAACACAAAATTTCCAATGAAAGAATACCTTTCAACAATTAAGTTGGCCATTCCTGACACACTAATTTGGTTTTGGCACTGTTGTATTGTCTTTTCAGACTCATACTTTTATTCAGAGAAGCAAATTTTCCAGTCAAATGAGTGGAATATTGAGATAATTGTCTTTGAGAAATATTTGAACCCTAACCCTAACTAGCAAAACCCGAAGCTAGGGTTAGGGTTTTATTCCCATACAATATAGACAGTTTTTGATGGTATCGCTGTGTTTTAGGGCTAAAAGGATACTTAGGAATGTAGTTCTTTCAATGTTTTCTCAACATTTTTTTCTGACCTATATGGCTGTATACAGTGCTCTTCCCAAAAAAGGAATGGTGTCTGAATTGATCTACAAGCAACAGTAAGAAAGAACCTTATTCAACTTTTAAACTCTTGCTTTGGGCTTTGAAATCACAGGCATATTAATAGACATAGCCAAAATGTATTATTTGTTTCGGACTTTTAGGGAACTTAAGCCTAAACGTTCATTCATTCAGCTCTCCGTTCAACACAAAATTTCCAATGAAAGAATACCTTTCAACAATTAAGTTGGCCATTCCTGACACACTAATTTGGTTTTGGCACTGTTGTATTGTCTTTTCAGTGTCATACTTTGATTCACAGAAGCAAATTCTCCTTCAAATGAGTGGAATATTAGGATAGTTGTCTTTGAGAAATATTTGAACCCTAACCCTAACTAGCAAAACCCGAAGCTAGGGTTAGGGTTTTATTCCCATACAATGTAGACAGTTTTTGATGGTATGGCTGTGTTTTAGGGCTAAAAGGATACTTAGGAATGTAGTTCTTTCAATGTTTTCTCAACATTTTTTTCTGACCTATATGGCTGTATACAGTGCTCTGCCCCAAAAAGGAATGGTATCTGAATTGATCTACAAGCAACAGTAAGAAAGAACCTTATTTGACTTTTAAACTCTTGCTTTGGGCTTTGAAATCACAGGCATATTAACAGACATAGCCAAAATGTATTAGTTGATTCGGACTTTTAGGCAATTAAGCCTAAACGTTCATTCATTCAGCTCTCCGTTCAACACAAATTTTCCAATGAAAGAATACCTTTCAACAATTAAGTTGGCCATTCCTGACACACTAATTTGGATTTGGCACTGTTGTATTGTCTTTTCAGTGTCATACTTTGATTCAGAGAAGCAAATTTTCCAGTCAAATGAGTGGAATATTAGGATAGTTGTCTTTGAGAAATATTTGAACCCTAACCCTAACTAGCAAAACCCGAAGCTAGGGTTAGGGTTTTATTCCCATACAATGTAGACAGTTTTTGATGGCATGGCTGTGTTTTAGGGCTGAAAGGATACTTAGGAATGTTGTTCTTTCAATGTTTTCTCAAAATTTTTTTCTGACCTATATGGCTGTATACAGTGCTCTGCCCGAAAAAGGAATGGTGTCTGAATTGATCTACAAGCAACAGTAAGAAAGAACCTTATTTAAATTTTAAACTCTTGCTTTGGGCTTTGAAATCACAGGCATATTAATAGACATAGCCAAAATGTATTAGTTGTTTCGGACTTTTAGGCAACTTAAGCCTAAACGTTCATTCATTCAGCTCTCCGTTCAACTCAAAATTTCCAATGAAAGAATACCTTTCAACAATTAAGTTGGCCATTCCTGACACACTAATTTGGTTTTGGGACTGTTGTATTTTCTTTTCATTCTCATACTTTTATTCAGAGAAGCAAATTTTCCAGTCAAATGAGTGGAATATTGTGATAGTTGTCTTTGAGAAATATTTGAACCCTAAACCTAACTAGCAAGACCCGAAGCTAGGGTTAGGGTTTTATTCCCATACAATGTAGACAGTTTTTGATGGCATGGCTGTGTTTTAGGGCTGAAAGGATACTTAGGAATGTTGTTCTTTCAATGTTTTCTCAACATTTTTTTCTGACTTATATGGCTGTATACAGTGCTCTGCCCTAAAAAGGAATGTTGTCTGAATTTATCTACAAGCAACAGTAAGAAAGAACCTTATTTAACTTTTAAACTCTTGCTTTGGGCTTTGAAATCACAAGCATATTAATAGACAAAGCCAAAATGTATTAGTTGTTTCGGACTTTTAGGCAATTAAGCCTAAACTTTCATTCATTCAGCACTCCTTTCAACACAAAATTTCCAATGAAAGAATACCTTTCAACAATTAAGTTGACCATTCCTGACACACTAATTTGGTTTTGGCACTGTTGTATTGTCTTTTCAGACTCATACTTTTATTCAGAGAAGCAAATTCTCCTTCAAATGAGTGGCATATTAGGATAATTGTCTTTGAGAAATATTTGAACCCTAACCCTAACTAGCAAAACCCGAAACTAGGGTTAGGGTTTTATTCCCATTCAATGTAGACAATTTTTGATGGTATGGCTGTGTTTTAGGGCTAAAAGGATACGTAGGAATGTAGTTCTTTCAATGTTTTCTCAATATTTTTTTCTAACCTATATGGCTGTATACAGTGCTCTGCCCGAAAAAGGAATGGTGTCTGAATTGATCTACAAGCAACAGTAAGAAAGAACCTTATTTAACTTTTAAACTCTTGCCATGGGCTTTGAAATCACAGGCATATTAATAGACAAAGCCAAAATGTATTATTTGTTTCGGAATTTTAGGCAATTAAGCCTAAACGTTCATTCATTCAGCACTCCGTTCAACACAAAATTTCCAATGAAAGAATACCTTTCAACAATTAAGTTGATCATTCCTGACACACTAATTTGGTTTTGGCACTGTTGTATTGTCTTTTCAGACTCATACTTTTATTCAGAGAAGCAAATTTTCCAGTCAAATGACTGGAATATTGAGATAATTGTCTTTGAGAAGTATTTGAACCCTAACCCTAACTAGCAAAACCCGAAGCTAGGGTTAGGGTTTTATTCCCATACAATGTAGACAGTTTTTGATGGTATGGCTGTGTTTTAGGGCTAAAAGGATACTTAGGAATGTAGTTCTTTCAATGTTTTCTCAATATTTTTTTCTGACCTATATGGCTGTATACAGTGCTCTGCCCCAAAAAGGAATGGTGTCTGAATTGATCTACAAGCAACAGTAAGAAAGAACCTTATTTAACTTTTAAACTCTTGCTTTGGGCTTTGAAATCACAGGCATATTAACAGACATAGCCAAAATGTATTAGTTGTTTCGGACTTTTAGGCAACTTAAGCCTAAACGTTCATTCATTCAGCTCTCCGTTCAACTCAAAATTTCCAATGAAAGAATACCTTTCAACAATTAAGTTGGCCATTCCTGACACACTAATTTGGTTTTGGGACTGTTGTATTTTCTTTTCATTCTCATACTTTTATTCAGAGAAGCAAATTTTCCAGTCAAATGAGTGGAATATTGTGATAGTTGTCTTTGAGAAATATTTGAACCCTAACCCTAACGAGCAAAACCCGAAGCTAGGGTTAGGGTTTTATTCCCATACAATGTAGACAGTTTTTGATGGTATGGTTGTGTTTTAGGGCTAAAAGGATACTTAGGAATGTTGTTCTTTCAATGTTTTCTCAACATTTTTTTCTGACCTATATGGCTGTATACAGTGCTCTGCCCGAAAAAGGAATGGTGTCTGAATTGATCTACAAGCAACAGTAAGAAGAACCTTATTTAACTTTTAATCTCTTGCTTTGGGCTTTGAAATCACAGGCATATTAATAGACAAAGCCAAAATGTATTAGTTGTTTCAGAATTTTAGGCAATTAAGCCTAAACGTTCATTCATTCAGCACTCCGTTCAACACAAAATTTCCAATGAAAGAATACCTTTCAACAATTAAGTTGACTATTCCTGACACACTAATTTGGTTTTGGCACTGTTGTATTGTCTTTTCAGACTCATACTTTTATTCAGAGAAGCAAATTCTCCTTCAAATGAGTGGAATATTAGGATAGTTGTCTTTGAGAAATATTTGAACCCTAACCCTAACTAGCAAAACCTGAAGCTAGGGTTAGGGTTTTATTCCCATACAATGTAGACAGTTTTTGATGGCATGGCTGTTTTTTAGGGCTGAAAGGATACTTAGGAATGTTGTTCTTTCAATGTTTTCTCAACATTTTTTTCTGACCTATATGGCTGTATACAGTGCTCTGCCCGAAAAAGGAATGGTGTCTGAATTGATCTACAAGCAACAGTAAGAAAGAACCTTATTTAACTTTTAAACTCTTGCTTTGGGCTTTGAAATCACAGGCATATTAATAGACATAGCCAAAATGTATTAGTTGTTTCGGAATTTTAGGCAACTTAAGCCTAAACGTTCATTCATTCAGCACTCCGTTCAACACAAAATTTCCAATGAAAGAATACCTTTCAACAATTAAGTTGACCATTCCTGACACACTAATTTGGTTTTGGCACTGTTGTATTGTCTTTTCAGACTCATACTTTTATTCAGAGAAGCAAATTCTCCTTCAAATGAGTGGCATATTAGGATAATTGTCTTTGAGAAATATTTGAACCCTAACCCTAACTAGCAAAACCCGAAACTAGGGTTAGGGTTTTATTCCCATTCAATGTAGACAATTTTTGATGGTATGGCTGTGTTTTAGGGCTAAAAGGATACGTAGGAATGTAGTTCTTTCAATGTTTTCTCAATATTTTTTTCTAACCTATATGGCTGTATACAGTGCTCTGCCCGAAAAAGGAATGGTGTCTGAATTGATCTACAAGCAACAGTAAGAAAGAACCTTATTTAACTTTTAAACTCTTGCCATGGGCTTTGAAATCACAGGCATATTAATAGACAAAGCCAAAATGTATTATTTGTTTCGGAATTTTAGGCAATTAAGCCTAAACGTTCATTCATTCAGCACTCCGTTCAACACAAAATTTCCAATGAAAGAATACCTTTCAACAATTAAGTTGATCATTCCTGACACACTAATTTGGTTTTGGCACTGTTGTATTGTCTTTTCAGACTCATACTTTTATTCAGAGAAGCAAATTTTCCAGTCAAATGAGTGGAATATTGAGATAATTGTCTTTGAGAAGTATTTGAACCCTAACCCTAACTAGCAAAACCCGAAGCTAGGGTTAGGGTTTTATTCCCATACAATGTAGACAGTTTTTGATGGTATGGCTGTGTTTTAGGGCTAAAAGGATACTTAGGAATGTAGTTCTTTCAATGTTTTCTCAATATTTTTTTCTGACCTATATGGCTGTATACAGTGCTCTGCCCCAAAAAGGAATGGTGTCTGAATTGATCTACAAGCAACAGTAAGAAAGAACCTTATTTAACTTTTAAACTCTTGCTTTGGGCTTTGAAATCACAGGCATATTAACAGACATAGCCAAAATGTATTAGTTGTTTCGGACTTTTAGGCAACTTAAGCCTAAACGTTCATTCATTCAGCTCTCCGTTCAACTCAAAATTTCCAATGAAAGAATACCTTTCAACAATTAAGTTGGCCATTCCTGACACACTAATTTGGTTTTGGCACTGTTGTATTTTCTTTTCATTCTCATACTTTTATTCAGAGAAGCAAATTTTCCAGTCAAATGAGTGGAATATTGTGATAGTTGTCTTTGAGAAATATTTGAACCCTAACCCTAACGAGCAAAACCCGAAGCTAGGGTTAGGGTTTTATTCCCATACAATGTAGACAGTTTTTGATGGTATGGTTGTGTTTTAGGGCTAAAAGGATACTTAGGAATGTTGTTCTTTCAATGTTTTCTCAACATTTTTTTCTGACCTATATGGCTGTATACAGTGCTCTGCCCGAAAAAGGAATGGTGTCTGAATTGATCTACAAGCAACAGTAAGAAGAACCTTATTTAACTTTTAATCTCTTGCTTTGGGCTTTGAAATCACAGGCATATTAATAGACAAAGCCAAAATGTATTAGTTGTTTCAGAATTGTAGGCAATTAAGCCTAAACGTTCATTCATTCAGCACTCCGTTCAACACAAAATTTCCAATGAAAGAATACCTTTCAACAATTAAGTTGACTATTCCTGACACACTAATTTGGTTTTGGCACTGTTGTATTGTCTTTTCAGACTCATACTTTTATTCAGAGAAGCAAATTCTCCTTCAAATGAGTGGAATATTAGGATAGTTGTCTTTGAGAAATATTTGAACCCTAACCCTAACTAGCAAAACCTGAAGCTAGGGTTAGGGTTTTATTCCCATACAATGTAGACAGTTTTTGATGGCATGGCTGTTTTTTAGGGCTGAAAGGATACTTAGGAATGTTGTTCTTTCAATGTTTTCTCAACATTTTTTTCTGACCTATATGGCTGTATACAGTGCTCTGCCCGAAAAAGGAATGGTGTCTGAATTGATCTACAAGCAACAGTAAGAAAGAACCTTATTTAACTTTTAAACTCTTGCTTTGGGCTTTGAAATCACAGGCATATTAATAGACATAGCCAAAATGTATTAGTTGTTTCGGAATTTTAGGCAACTTAAGCCTAAACGTTCATTCATTCAGCACTCCGTTCAACACAAAATTTCCAATGAAAGAATACCTTTCAACAATTAAGTTGCTAATTCCTGACACACTAATTTTGTTTTGGCACTGTTGTATTGTCTTTTCAGTGTCATACTTTGATTCAGAGAAGCAAATTCTCCTTCAAATGAGTGGAATATTAGGATAGTTGTCTTTGAGAAATATTTGAACCCTAACCCTAACTAGCAAAACCCGAAGCTAGGGTTAGGGTTTTATTCCCATACAATGTAGACAGTTTTTGATGGCATGGCTGTGTTTTAGGGCTGAAAGGATACTTAGGAATGTTGTTCTTTCAATGTTTTCTCAACATTTTTTTCTGACTTATATGGCTGTATACAGTGCTCTGCCCTAAAAAGGAATGTTGTCTGAATTTATCTACAAGCAACAGTAAGAAAGAACCTTATTTAACTTTTAAACTCTTGCTTTGGGCTTTGAAATCACAAGCATATTAACAGACATAGCCAAAATGTATTAGTTGTTTCGGACTTTTAGGCTACTTAAGCCTAAACGTTCATTCATTCAGCTCTCCGTTCAACTCAAAATTTCCAATGAAAGAATACCTTTCAACAATTAAGTTGGCCATTCCTGACACACTAATTTGGTTTTGGGACTGTTGTATTTTCTTTTCATTCTCATACTTTTATTCAGAGAAGCAAATTTTCCAGTCAAATGAGTGGAATATTGTGATAGTTGTCTTTGAGAAATATTTGAACCCTAACCCTAACGAGCAAAACCCGAAGCTAGGGTTAGGGTTTTATTCCCATACAATGTAGACAGTTTTTGATGGTATGGTTGTGTTTTAGGGCTAAAAGGATACTTAGGAATGTTGTTCTTTCAATGTTTTCTCAACATTTTTTTCTGACCTATATGGCTGTATACAGTGCTCTGCCCGAAAAAGGAATGGTGTCTGAATTGATCTACAAGCAACAGTAAGAAGAACCTTATTTAACTTTTAAACTCTTGCTTTGGGCTTTGAAATCACAGGCATATTAATAGACATAGCCAAAATGTATTAGTTGTTTCAGAATTTTAGGCAACTTAAGCCTAAACGTTCATTCATTCAGCACTCCGTTCAACACAAAATTTCCAATGAAAGAATACCTTTCAACAATTAAGTTGCTAATTCCTGACACACTAATTTTGTTTTGGCACTGTTGTATTGTCTTTTCAGTGTCATACTTTGATTCAGAGAAGCAAATTCTCCTTCAAATGAGTGGAATATTAGGATAGTTGTCTTTGAGAAATATTTGAACCCTAACCCGAACTAGCAAAACCCGAAGCTAGGGTTAGGGTTTTATTCCCATACAATGTAGACAGTTTTTGATGGCATGGCTGTGTTTTAGGGCTGAAAGGATACTTAGGAATGTTGTTCTTTCAATGTTTTCTCAACATTTTTTTCTGACTTATATGGCTGTATACAGTGCTCTGCCCTAAAAAGTTATGTTGTCTGAATTTATCTACAAGCAACAGTAAGAAAGAACCTTATTTAACTTTTAAACTCTTGCTTTGGGCTTTGAAATCACAAGCATATTAATAGACAAAGCCAAAATGTATTAGTTGTTTCGGACTTTTAGGCAATTAAGCCTAAACTTTCATTCATTCAGCACTCCTTTCAACACAAAATTTCCAATGAAAGAATACCTTTCAACAATTAAGTTGACCATTCCTGACACACTAATTTGGTTTTGGCACTGTTGTATTGTCTTTTCAGACTCATACTTTTATTCAGAGAAGCAAATTCTCCTTCAAATGAGTGGAATATTAGGATAATTGTCTTTGAGAAATATTTGAACCCTAACCCTAACTAGCAAAACCCGAAGCTAGGGTTAGGGTTTTATTCCCATACAATGTAGACAGTTTTTGATGGTATGGCTGTGTTTTAGGGCTAAAAGGATACTTAGGAATGTAGTTCTTTCAATGTTTTCTCAATATTTTTTTCTGACCTATATGGCTGTATACAGTGCTCTGCCCCAAAAAGGAATGGTGTCTGAATTGATCTACAAGCAACAGTAAGAAAGAACCTTATTTAACTTTTAAACTCTTGCTTTGGGCTTTGAAATCACAGGCATATTAACAGACATAGCCAAAATGTATTAGTTGTTTCGGACTTTTAGGCAACTTAAGCCTAAACGTTCATTCATTCAGCTCTCCGTTCAACACAAATTTTCCAATGAAAGAATACCTTTCAACAATTAAGTTGGCCATTCCTGACACACTAATTTGGATTTGGCACTGTTGTATTGTCTTTTCAGTGTCATACTTTGATTCAGAGAAGCAAATTCTCCTTCAAATGAGTGGAATATTAGGATAGTTGTCTTTGAGAAATATTTGAACCCTAACCCTAACTAGCAAAACCCGAAGCTAGGGTTAGGGTTTTATTCCCATACAATGTAGACAGTTTTTGATGGTATGGCTGTGTTTTAGGGCTAAAAGGATACTTAGGAATGTAGTTTTTTCAATGTTTTCTCAACATTTTTTTCTGACCTATATGGCTGTATACAGTGCTCTGCCCGAAAAAGGAATGGTGTCTGAATTGATCTACAAGCAACAGTAAGAAAGAACCTTATTTAACTTTTAAACTCTTGCTTTGGGCTTTGAAATCACAGGTATATTACCAGACATAGCCAAAATGTATTAGTTGTTTCGGACTTTTAGGCTACTTAAGCCTAAACGTTCATTCATTCAGCACTACGTTCAACACAAATTTTCCAATGAAAGAATACCTTTCAACAATTAAGTTGGCCATTCCTGACACACTAATTTGGTTTTGGCACTGTTGTATTGTCTTTTCAGTGTCATACTTTGATTCAGAGAAGCAAATTCTCCTTCAAATGAGTGGAATATTAGGATAGTTGTCTTTGAGAAATATTTGAACCCTAACCCTAACTAGCAAAACCCGAAGCTAGGGTTAGGGTTTTATTCCCATACAATGTAGATAATTTTTGATGGTATGGTTGTGTTTTAGGGCTAAAAGGATGCTTAGGAATGTAGTTCTTTCAATGTTTTCTCAACATTTTTTTCTGACCTATATGGCTGTATACAGTGCTCTGCCCGAAAAAGGAATGGTGTCTGAATTGATCTACAAGCAACAGTAAGAAAGAACCTTATTTAACTTTTAAGCTCTTGCTTTGGGCTTTGAAATCACAGGCATATTAATAGAAAAAGCCAAAATGTATTATTTGTTTCGGACTTTTAGGCAATTAAGCCTAAACGTTCATTCATTCAGCTCTCCGTTCAACACAAAATTTCCAATGAAAGAATACCTTTCAACAATTAAGTTGGCCATTCCTGACACACTAATTTGGTTTTGGCACTGTTGTATTGTCTTTTCAGACTCATACTTTTATTCAGAGAAGCAAATTTTCCAGTCAAATGAGTGGAATATTGAGATAATTGTCTTTGAGAAATATTTGAACCCTAACCCTAACTAGCAAAACCCGAAGCTAGGGTTAGGGTTTTATTCCCATACAATATAGACAGTTTTTGATGGTATCGCTGTGTTTTAGGGCTAAAAGGATACTTAGGAATGTAGTTCTTTCAATGTTTTCTCAACATTTTTTTCTGACCTATATGGCTGTATACAGTGCTCTTCCCAAAAAAGGAATGGTGTCTGAATTGATCTACAAGCAACAGTAAGAAAGAACCTTATTCAACTTTTAAACTCTTGCTTTGGGCTTTGAAATCACAGGCATATTAATAGACATAGCCAAAATGTATTATTTGTTTCGGACTTTTAGGGAACTTAAGCCTAAACGTTCATTCATTCAGCTCTCCGTTCAACACAAAATTTCCAATGAAAGAATACCTTTCAACAATTAAGTTGGCCATTCCTGACACACTAATTTGGTTTTGGCACTGTTGTATTGTCTTTTCAGTGTCATACTTTGATTCACAGAAGCAAATTCTCCTTCAAATGAGTGGAATATTAGGATAGTTGTCTTTGAGAAATATTTGAACCCTAACCCTAACTAGCAAAACCCGAAGCTAGGGTTAGGGTTTTATTCCCATACAATGTAGACAGTTTTTGATGGTATGGCTGTGTTTTAGGGCTAAAAGGATACTTAGGAATGTAGTTCTTTCAATGTTTTCTCAACATTTTTTTCTGACCTATATGGCTGTATACAGTGCTCTGCCCCAAAAAGGAATGGTATCTGAATTGATCTACAAGCAACAGTAAGAAAGAACCTTATTTAACTTTTAAACTCTTGCTTTGGGCTTTGAAATCACAGGCATATTAACAGACATAGCCAAAATGTATTAGTTGATTCGGACTTTTAGGCAATTAAGCCTAAACGTTCATTCATTCAGCTCTCCGTTCAACACAAATTTTCCAATGAAAGAATACCTTTCAACAATTAAGTTGGCCATTCCTGACACACTAATTTGGATTTGGCACTGTTGTATTGTCTTTTCAGTGTCATACTTTGATTCAGAGAAGCAAATTCTCCTTCAAATGAGTGGAATATTAGGATAGTTGTCTTTGAGAAATATTTGAACCCTAACCCTAACTAGCAAAACCCGAAGCTAGGGTTAGGGTTTTATTCCCATACAATGTAGACAGTTTTTGATGGCATGGCTGTGTTTTAGGGCTGAAAGGATACTTAGGAATGTTGTTCTTTCAATGTTTTCTCAAAATTTTTTTCTGACCTATATGGCTGTATACAGTGCTCTGCCCGAAAAAGGAATGGTGTCTGAATTGATCTACAAGCAATAGTAAGAAAGAACCTTATTTAAATTTTAAACTCTTGCTTTGGGCTTTGAAATCACAGGCATATTAATAGACATAGCCAAAATGTATTAGTTGTTTCGGACTTTTAGGCAACTTAAGCCTAAACGTTCATTCATTCAGCTCTCCGTTCAACTCAAAATTTCCAATGAAAGAATACCTTTCAACAATTAAGTTGGCCATTCCTGACACACTAATTTGGTTTTGGGACTGTTGTATTTTCTTTTCATTCTCATACTTTTATTCAGAGAAGCAAATTTTCCAGTCAAATGAGTGGAATATTGTGATAGTTGTCTTTGAGAAATATTTGAACCCTAAACCTAACTAGCAAAACCCGAAACTAGGGTTAGGGTTTTATTCCCATTCAATGTAGACAATTTTTGATGGTATGGCTGTGTTTTAGGGCTAAAAGGATACGTAGGAATGTAGTTCTTTCAATGTTTTCTCAATATTTTTTTCTAACCTATATGGCTGTATACAGTGCTCTGCCCGAAAAAGGAATGGTGTCTGAATTGATCTACAAGCAACAGTAAGAAAGAACCTTATTTAACTTTTAAACTCTTGCCATGGGCTTTGAAATCACAGGCATATTAATAGACAAAGCCAAAATGTATTATTTGTTTCGGAATTTTAGGCAATTAAGCCTAAACGTTCATTCATTCAGCACTCCGTTCAACACAAAATTTCCAATGAAAGAATACCTTTCAACAATTAAGTTGATCATTCCTGACACACTAATTTGGTTTTGGCACTGTTGTATTGTCTTTTCAGACTCATACTTTTATTCAGAGAAGCAAATTTTCCAGTCAAATGAGTGGAATATTGAGATAATTGTCTTTGAGAAGTATTTGAACCCTAACCCTAACTAGCAAAACCCGAAGCTAGGGTTAGGGTTTTATTCCCATACAATGTAGACAGTTTTTGATGGTATGGCTGTGTTTTAGGGCTAAAAGGATACTTAGGAATGTAGTTCTTTCAATGTTTTCTCAATATTTTTTTCTGACCTATATGGCTTATACAGTGCTCTGCCCCAAAAAGGAATGGTGTCTGAATTGATCTACAAGCAACAGTAAGAAAGAACCTTATTTAACTTTTAAACTCTTGCTTTGGGCTTTGAAATCACAGGCATATTAACAGACATAGCCAAAATGTATTAGTTGTTTCGGACTTTTAGGCAACTTAAGCCTAAACGTTCATTCATTCAGCTCTCCGTTCAACTCAAAATTTCCAATGAAAGAATACCTTTCAACAATTAAGTTGGCCATTCCTGACACACTAATTTGGTTTTGGGACTGTTGTATTTTCTTTTCATTCTCATACTTTTATTCAGAGAAGCAAATTTTCCAGTCAAATGAGTGGAATATTGTGATAGTTGTCTTTGAGAAATATTTGAACCCTAACCCTAACGAGCAAAACCCGAAGCTAGGGTTAGGGTTTTATTCCCATACAATGTAGACAGTTTTTGATGGTATGGTTGTGTTTTAGGGCTAAAAGGATACTTAGGAATGTTGTTCTTTCAATGTTTTCTCAACATTTTTTTCTGACCTATATGGCTGTATACAGTGCTCTGCCCGAAAAAGGAATGGTGTCTGAATTGATCTACAAGCAACAGTAAGAAGAACCTTATTTAACTTTTAATCTCTTGCTTTGGGCTTTGAAATCACAGGCATATTAATAGACAAAGCCAAAATGTATTAGTTGTTTCAGAATTTTAGGCAATTAAGCCTAAACGTTCATTCATTCAGCACTCCGTTCAACACAAAATTTCCAATGAAAGAATACCTTTCAACAATTAAGTTGGCCATTCCTGACACACTAATTTGGTTTTGGCACTGTTGTATTGTCTTTTCAGACTCATACTTTTATTCAGAGAAGCAAATTTTCCAGTCAAATGAGTGGAATATTGAGATAATTGTCTTTGAGAAATATTTGAACCCTAACCCTAACTAGCAAAACCCGAAGCTAGGGTTAGGGTTTTATTCCCATACAATATAGACAGTTTTTGATGGTATCGCTGTGTTTTAGGGCTAAAAGGATACTTAGGAATGTAGTTCTTTCAATGTTTTCTCAACATTTTTTTCTGACCTATATGGCTGTATACAGTGCTCTTCCCAAAAAAGGAATGGTGTCTGAATTGATCTACAAGCAACAGTAAGAAAGAACCTTATTCAACTTTTAAACTCTTGCTTTGGGCTTTGAAATCACAGGCATATTAATAGACATAGCCAAAATGTATTATTTGTTTCGGACTTTTAGGGAACTTAAGCCTAAACGTTCATTCATTCAGCTCTCCGTTCAACACAAAATTTCCAATGAAAGAATACCTTTCAACAATTAAGTTGGCCATTCCTGACACACTAATTTGGTTTTGGCACTGTTGTATTGTCTTTTCAGTGTCATACTTTGATTCACAGAAGCAAATTCTCCTTCAAATGAGTGGAATATTAGGATAGTTGTCTTTGAGAAATATTTGAACCCTAACCCTAACTAGCAAAACCCGAAGCTAGGGTTAGGGTTTTATTCCCATACAATGTAGACAGTTTTTGATGGTATGGCTGTGTTTTAGGGCTAAAAGGATACTTAGGAATGTAGTTCTTTCAATGTTTTCTCAACATTTTTTTCTGACCTATATGGCTGTATACAGTGCTCTGCCCCAAAAAGGAATGGTATCTGAATTGATCTACAAGCAACAGTAAGAAAGAACCTTATTTGACTTTTAAACTCTTGCTTTGGGCTTTGAAATCACAGGCATATTAACAGACATAGCCAAAATGTATTAGTTGATTCGGACTTTTAGGCAATTAAGCCTAAACGTTCATTCATTCAGCTCTCCGTTCAACACAAATTTTCCAATGAAAGAATACCTTTCAACAATTAAGTTGGCCATTCCTGACACACTAATTTGGATTTGGCACTGTTGTATTGTCTTTTCAGTGTCATACTTTGATTCAGAGAAGCAAATTCTCCTTCAAATGAGTGGAATATTAGGATAGTTGTCTTTGAGAAATATTTGAACCCTAACCCTAACTAGCAAAACCCGAAGCTAGGGTTAGGGTTTTATTCCCATACAATGTAGACAGTTTTTGATGGCATGGCTGTGTTTTAGGGCTGAAAGGATACTTAGGAATGTTGTTCTTTCAATGTTTTCTCAAAATTTTTTTCTGACCTATATGGCTGTATACAGTGCTCTGCCCGAAAAAGGAATGGTGTCTGAATTGATCTACAAGCAACAGTAAGAAAGAACCTTATTTAAATTTTAAACTCTTGCTTTGGGCTTTGAAATCACAGGCATATTAATAGACATAGCCAAAATGTATTAGTTGTTTCGGACTTTTAGGCAACTTAAGCCTCAACGTTCATTCATTCAGCTCTCCGTTCAACACAAAATTTCCAATGAAAGAATACCTTTCAACAATTAAGTTGGCCATTCCTGACACACTAATTTGGTTTTGGCACTGTTATATTGTCTTTTCAGTGTCATACTTTGATTCACAGAAGCAAATTCTCCTTCAAATGAGTGGAATATTAGTATAGTTGTCTTTGAGAAATATTTGAACCCTAACCCGAACTAGCAAAACCCGAAGCTAGGGTTTGGGTTTTATTCCCATACAATGTAGACAGTTTTTGATGGCGTGGCTGTGTTTTAGGGCTGAAAGGATACTTAGGAATGTTGTTCTTTCAATGTGTTCTCAACATTTTTTTCCGACCTATATGGCTGTATACAGTGCTCTGCCCGAAAAAGGAATGGTGTCTGAATTGATCTACAAGCAACAGTAAGAAAGAACCTTATTTAACTTTTAAACTCTTGCTTTGGGCTTTGAAATCACAGGCATATTAACAGACATAGCCAAAATGTATTAGTTGTTTCGGACTTTTAGGCTACTTAAGCCTAAACGTTCATTCATTCAGCACTCCGTTCAACACAAAATTTCCAATGAAAGAATACCTTTCAACAATTAAGTTGGCCATTCCTGACACACTAATTTGGTTTTGGCACTGTTGTATTGTCTTTTCAGTGTCATACTTTGATTCAGAGAAGCAAATTCTCCTTCAAATGAGTGGAATATTAGGATAGTTGTCTTTGAGAAATATTTGAACCCTAACCCTAACTAGCAAAACCCGAAGCTAGGGTTAGGGTTTTATTCCCATACAATGTAGATAATTTTTGATGGTATGGTTGTGTTTTAGGGCTAAAAGGATGCTTAGGAATGTAGTTCTTTCAATGTTTTCTCAACATTTTTTTCTGACCTATATGGCTGTATACAGTGCTCTGCCCGAAAAAGGAATGGTGTCTGAATTGATCTACAAGCAACAGTAAGAAAGAACCTTATTTAACTTTTAAACTCTTGCTTTGGGCTTTGAAATCACAGGCATATTAATAGACAAAGCCAAAATGTATTATTTGTTTCGGACTTTTAGGCAATTAAGCCTAAACGTTCATTCATTCAGCTCTCCGTTCAACACAAAATTTCCAATGAAAGAATGCCTTTCAACAATTAAGTTGGCCATTCCTGACACACTAATTTGGTATTGGCACTGTTGTATTGTCTTTTCAGTGTCATACTTTGATTCAGAGAAGCAAATTCTCCTTCAAATGAGTGGAATATTAGCATAGTTGTCTTTGAGAAATATTTGAACCCTAACCCTAACTAGCAAAACCCGAAGCTAGGGTTAGGGTTTTATTCCCATACAATGTAGACAGTTTTTGATGGCATGGCTGTGTTTTAGGGCTGAAAGGATACTTAGGAATGTTGTTCTTTCAATGTTTTCTCAACATTTTTTTCTGACCTATATGGCTGTATACAGTGCTCTGCCCCAAAAAGGAGTGGTGTCTGAATTGTTCTACAAGCAACAGTAAGAAAGAACCTTATTTAACTTTTAAACTCTTGCTTTGGGCTTTGAAATCACAGGCATATTAATAGACAAAGCCAAAATGTATGAGGTGTTTCGGACTTTTAGGCAATTAAGCCTAAACGTTCATTCATTCAGCACTCCGTTCAACACAAAATTTCCAATGAAAGAATACCTTTCAACAATTAAGTTGGCCATTCCTGACACACTAATTTGGTTTTGGCACTGTTGTATTGTCTTTTCAGACTCATACTTTTATTCAGAGAAGCAAATTTTCCAGTCAAATGAGTGGAATATTGAGATAATTGTCTTTGAGAAATATTTGAACCCTAACCCTAACTAGCAAAACCCAAAGCTAGGGTTAGGGTTTTATTCCCATACAATGTAGACAGTTTTTTAATGGCATGGCTGTGTTTTAGGGCTGAAAGGATACTTAGGAATGTTGTTCTTTCAATGTTTTCTCAACATTTTTTTCTGACCTATATGGCTGTATACAGTGCTCTGCCCGAAAAAGGAATGGTGTCTGAATTGATCTACAAGGAACAGTAAGAAAGAACCTTATTTATCTTTTAAACTCTTGCCATGGGCTTTGAACTCACAGGCATATTAACAGACATAGCCAAAATGTATTAGTTGTTTCGGACTTTTAGGCAATTAAGCCTAAACGTTCATTCATTCAGCTCTCCGTTCAACACAAATTTTCCAATGAAAGAATACCTTTCAACAATTAAGTTGGCCATTCCTTACACACTAATTTGGATTTGGCACTGTTGTATTGTCTTTTCAGTGTCATACAGATGCAGCCATTCAAAATGCGTGCGTTATTTTGCGGCATACCCCGGTGGGCGTGTCGCGGTATCACGCAGTGTCACACGGTGTCACGCAGTGTCACGTGGTTAATCGCGCGTCATTTGACGCTCTGCCAGAAACTATCTGGCGTCACCTTGTAAAACCGCCAGGGGGAGCTTAACCTCTCATGTACAGCATTTGAGCCTTTAATTTTGAACAGTGTATTACAGCATGTTAATCTTCAGTCATTAAAATGTTGGTATATTTAATGAAAGCAAGATTGCTCAGTTGGACAAAAGTACACAACCTACCTTTATCAGAAATATTTATGCATCAAAGCCTTTACCGAAGATATTACTAATAGTATTAATAATGCATGGCTTTGGACAAGCTGTATACTCAAAGTATAATTTCTTTAGCACATTTGTACAAGCACTTGGAATCTGTCCAAGCCATACTTTGTCAGGCATTTTGTTTTACTTCAACGGGCATAAAAACTCCCTTGCTTTTAACAGGGCGTTTCATAATTTCTAACTACGAAAATGATTTAAAATCCGACACTTATCATTCAACTAGAGCTCAAAATACCACAAGGATCCTCAAGAGCACAGCAAAGACTATATTAAAAGATACTTGTATGAGATACATGAGAATCCAGGCTTTTTTTTATCAATGCTTTCTTTTCCGTATACCAGATTTCATGTTACCACTTCAGAAGGGTGTCAGGGCTGTAGGGCTGTTTCGCCTCCCTGTTCATGCGAGTTGTCCTGTAGCCTACTGGTCTACGTGCCTGGCTAACAACTCGCGGGTTGTGTGTTCAAATCCCGCTGGTGCTGGACTTTTCTTTTAACAAACATTTCTTCGAAAAAATAGAATAGCGATATCATGGACAATCAATTGACTTTTATATTTCAAAATATCGCAACATGATCGATTCTAAGTCATTTTTTATAACAATGAATAGTCACCTTCTTCCCTTCTGACAACGGTCCCTGCTTCTGCTTCCTTCTTCTATTGTGTGTGTGTGTGCGTAACAGAGTAAATTTTTATAGAAGAAATGGAGGCTGGACAGGATGCGTTACAATATAAACAGTTATATTGATTTAAATCGTGTTCTGATTTAAATCGCAAACGCGTGTTTAATTATATGTGTTTTTTTAGTCATAATCAGGCTAATGCAACATAAGTTGATACAGTATCTTTGTCTTCTAAGTATCTTAATAAACATTCAGCATAGCTTTCTACTAGTTTAGATTTATATTTCTTGGGATTTAGGGATCAAACGTGGAAGGATTAGATTGTAATACGTTTTAGAAAAGTGTAATCTACAGTATACCTGCCCAGACTGTACGCCTTCCTAAACTAGTGTCCTGCCCTTCCCCGCGCACCCCAGCCGGGCGCTCTTCGACCTGTGCCCGGGACGAATGTATATTTTGATATTTACACCCGGCGCGGCACCGAGGGAGCGTCTGCATTTATAACCTAGTTTTTAAAATTAGTCAAGCAATATGAAGCATCTCCTTTAACTTTTAAGTCCCTTAAATACATTGAGCACAGCTTTCTCACCACTTAAGATTACTTTTTTGGTATCATCCTTACACAAAGCAGAAACTTTCCGATGACATACGGTACAAGTGGAAAGATTACAGATTTTAATCGTCTTTAATTTTGTTACGTTATACGTTTTAGGAACGTTTCATCTAAACAAACACCACAAAACTATTCTCGATTGTATTTCTGAATGTTATGTTACACCTACAGTAGTTCACTGCTTTAAATATATCGAATTAAGAATGTTAGGTGTAGCACTTTAGATCTTTTTTTCTGAACCAGTGAAAATCTGATCATGTTCCTCTATAACAATAATAAAAAACTTTATTTTACATATCACCTTTAAAAGTGGCATCTCAAAGCAATACAGTAGATCGAAAAACAGTTAAAAGGGACCAAAGTAAATACCAGACAAACGCAAACGCGTTTTTAATAAAATGCTTTTATTCATTCAGCAGGGAGTGAGAGGGACATCCAGCAGAGAGAGACACACACACCGGTTTCCATTGACAAAATTGTTTTTTTTTCAATTCCTCTTGTCTAACAGGAATGTTTTGTTTGTGGACAGACTGTTAGACTAGAGGAAAAGAGCGCCTCCTTGTACGAAGCATTTCGTTGATCCGATCACGAATTCTTTTCCAGTCGCACGAAGTAAGAGTTGAGAATCTCCGATTCACCATGCGACTAATGGTTTCCCGGAGATTGCAAGGCAAGGCACTTTTGCCTCTGGACCCATCGAAATTTACAGACGTTGTCCACCCCCAGTAAATTTCAAAAGTCACAAGATTTCGAAACACGAGGGCGGCGTAGCGGTCGGCTCTTGCTTTCCCGTCTATGCCAATGCACTGCAAGTACAACCCCCCCTCCATCTCCTGAGTGATGGGTAGCAGTTGGATATCTGGGAGAATTATTCGTCCCACTGGCGTCTGTGAATTCCGCTCTGTGAACGGTGCTTCCTGGGGGGAGATAGACAGCGGGGACAGCATCAACAAATTCCTGCGCGGTGGTGAGTGGAGAGGCCGGGATGGAGTGTCCTGAGGCGGTGTGTGCTCTGTGGGGGGCAGAGCTTCTGCCAGGCATTGCAACCTGCGCGGCGGGGAGAGGCACTTATCAGGAGACAGCTGCTCAACTGTTTGACTGCCGGAACATACTGTCTCCTTCCTCTGCATTTTCAGGAGTGCCTCTAGCCTCCCAATCCTCCCCAGTAATGCATCGTACTGCTCCCGCTGCTGCCGAAATGTCTCCACACAGATGCTGCTTCTACATGTTGGCACCCTGGCCAGTGGCCGAGAGCAGAGACCCACGGCCTGTGGCAAAATAAAATTAATGTAAGAAATAGTCACACAGTAGTATTCATCAGTCGCGGAACAGACGTCAAAACAAACTTTTCTTTTTTTCCGTCTTACCGCTTTCTTTTTTACTGTCCTGGTGGTAGATTTCGAAGATCGTTTCGCCCGTGCGGTGTTTTCTTGAAGAACAGGCTACGAAGAAATAATTATAATTGAATTTAAAATTCAAAACGGCAATAATACCTTGTAATATGCGCTGTAATCGCGTATTTCAGATGAAGTCTGCTGTATTTGCTTACCCTTCGCTCTTTGGAAGCTGGGGCGGCAGAAGCACCCCGTCTCTTCCCGTAAAAGGTCTTGGTCTCCATACTGTACTGTGGTCGCTGTAGTGCAGGATCGCAGTTTTTTTTGTGATGGGAGCTCACCCAATCCCTTGGTGTATTTATGCTATATTCACGTGTACGGCTAGAATGTTCATTGTCTTCCAATGAAAGGCGGGTGCCTTTTGCCGAAGTCGGGAGACATTAGAGGCTTGCCACACCCGGACTGTTAAACCAACGCATTAGCACGTCAAAGCCCATCGAGGACCCGGGCGCAATAATTGTTTTGTCCCTTGATTTACTGATCTGCATTAATTATGGAAATCGAGTTCCTGCTCTTTGCAGACGACCTGGTCCTGCTGTCGCCCACAGAACAGAGGCTGCGCCAGAACCTGGCACTGCTGGAGCAGCACTGTCAGACCTGGGCGCCGACAGTCAAACAACAAAACCAGAGTTATGGTTTTCCAGAAAAAAAGCCAGACCTCAGGGAAACAGGTACAAATTTACACTTAACAACACATTAACACCTAACAACGGGAGCAGGGACGAATTAGGCCAGTACCCACTATTGTTAAACATACAGAAAAGGATATTAAAGTATTGAATATTAGTATTGGCTTTAGTATTGGCCATACAGAACATTAAAGTGCCCCTTTTCCATTCAGCGGGTGCCTGAGCCGCTGTGTCCTATCTTCTGACAGTCGCCGTTGTGAATGTCTGTAGAGTGTATCTTATTTTTAGTACTATATTTTTGTATTATATTCCCTATTAATCAAACTCTAAGAGTATGTATCGGCTTGTCCCCTCCTCCTCCCCTCTCAAGTAATAACTTAACTATATGTGCAAACGTTTCATATGTTGCTGTTGTGAATGGCTGTGGAGGAAGCATTCATAAGAATGCTTCAAGAACATTCAAGAACATTCCATAAGAATCAGCGCTTTTACAGTATATATCGCCTTTAAAGGTGGCTTCTCAAAACGCTTTACAGGATAAAGACAACAAGAACAGCAACAACAACAATATTGTATTTCATTGCACTTTGAAAACCAAGTAATAACTTAACTATATGTGCAAACGTTTCATACAGTATGTTGCTGTTGTGAATGGCTGTGGAGTGAACCGTATCTTATTTGCCTTGCGTCCTGGTTATCTCGCGCGCCCCCCCTCAATTCAATTCAATTCAAGGTGTTTTATTAGCATGACAGATGGGTTCGATCAGTGTCGGGTATTTACTTCGCTTTGAGATTCCACCTTTAAAGGTGATATATAAATTTTTGACTAAAATAAATTGATATCTTTGTCTTCTAAGCTCTCTGTGTACAGTAGAGCCTCCTGTCCAGCCAGCACATGTCCACAGACATACACAACAGCGACATATCATAAAACGTTTGCACATATAGTTAAATTATTAGTTGTTTTTCAGGAAGTCAAAAAAAACACTTGAACAACTTATCCAGTCTCTCGAAATAAAAAAAACTAATAATAATGTAACATGCCACTGTTTGTTCATGAACAAAGTTACAGTATACTGAGATTTCCTTAGATACGCGATTAAAAAATAAATAAAACTTTGAATCCCCGGCGGAACACATTCCATAAGAATCAGCGCTTAAATATATCGAATTAAGAAAGTTAGGTGTAGCACTTTAGATCTTTTTTTCTGAACCAGGGAAAATCTGATCATGTTTCTCTATAACAATAATAAAAAACTTTATTTTACATATCACCTTTAAAAGTGGTAGTACCTTTTTTAGTACTATATTTTTGTATTATATTCCCTATTAATCAAACTCTAAGAGTATGTATCGGCTTGTCTGTCAGGTCTTTTTTCTCTATTTGAATTGTCGTTTACACCTCGCACGACTTTAAAAGCTAGCAAGACAGGTTTCGATTCACATTAGCTGGCGAGCCTTGTTAACAAAAAAACTAATAACAATGTAACATGCCACTGTTTGTTCATGAACAAAGTTATACTGAGATTTCCTTAGATACGCGATTAAAAAATAAACGTTTCATATGTAGCTGTTGTGAATGCTTGTGGAGTGTCTCCTATTAAGCTCTAAATTGCATTTTGAGCGCGGTTTTTGACTTTTTTTAAATTGCATTTTGGGCGCGGACAGCACATCCAAGGGTTAATGAACTGCGCCAAGAAATTTAAAATAGTCTTCTTTAGGTGTGAGGGTAGGAGTGGACCGCAGCAGGCATAATCAGAACACCAGGAAAACAAAGAACAGGACAGGTGAGATGTGTATCCAGAAAGCGAGTGATCAGAAAAAGGAAATGGTGTTACGCCCAGGTTTTCGACCCAATTGTTTTAACTTGCTAATGCATCAGACACATTTCCTGGCGTATTGTGTTTTAAATAAAATAGGAGTGTCTTTCCCTGGCATTAGCTCATCGGTATGGTGTAAGGTTTATCTGTACCATACCATACAGTATATAGGTACAGAATTCAAGCTGCACCACTGTATCGCTTTGGTAGGGGGACGGACAATGGCCAAAATCACGAAGACTCTCTCACACCAAATAATGAAGATGAAAAGAAACGGGAAGTCAACACGGGACATTGTACAGCAGTTGGCTTCGATGGACATCTTCGTTTCTGAAAGCACAGTGAGACGGCATTATAAAGGGGAGAGGAGGCAAAGAGAATCTAAACCAAGGACGATTCAAAGGTAAATAAATTTCTAAAAATACCTTTCTTGCATGTAAATACAACTACGCACATTGTTTTTAAAACTAACTGCTGATCTCTTTTTTTTCAAGTCCTATTGTGCGAGCTATCGACAACCTGACCGATGAAAATGATGAGCTACCGGCGATGCAAGTCCAAAGACGGCTATGGGCTGACCTCGGTGCGAATATTAGCCCGACATCGATAAGAAGAGTACGCAGGAGGCTTGGATGGAGATACAGAAAAACCAACACATGCCCGATGATAAGGCTAAAAAACAAAGAGGAAAGACTCAAGCAAGCGCTCCAATGGATTGAACAGGGGGAGGCATTTCAGGATGTACTTTTTACCGACGAAACAACAGTGGCTCTGGAACAGTTTTCCACAATGGCATTTTGCAAAAAGGGGAGATATGTGGACAAGCCAAAGCCCAAACATCCACTGAAGGTTCACGTCTGGGGGGGTATTTCTAGAAGAGGCCCGGGACCACTTCTTATTTTTGAAGGAATTATGGACCGTGTATTTTTTGAGGACGTCGTGGTCACACAGCATGCTGCCCCATATATCAGGGAGCAGTTTGGATCAAGGCACCGTCTCTTTCAAGACAACGATCCGAAACACACAGCAGCAAGGGCGAGGCTTATAGCAGAAGGAGTGAACTGGGTGAAAACTCCAGCCGAATCCCCAGATCTAAATCCGATAGAGATGGTTTGGCATTCGTTGAAAGACTACGTTCGGAAAACCGCTAAGCCCGCCACAAAGCAGGAACTGATCGATGCGATCTATAAATTCTGGGAGGAAGAACTGACCGAACAAAATTGTAACAATTTTATTAACAGGCTGTTTCGTGTTCTTCCTAGGATTGTTGACCGGGGCGGGGGACATTCGGGAATGTAAGTCTGGGAAAGACAGTCTGTCCACAAACAAAACATGTAAAAAAAACAATTACTTTTTGTCAATGGAAACCGGTGTGTGTGTCTCTCTCTGCTGGATGTCCCTCTCACTCCCTGCTGAATGAATAAAAGCATTTTATTAAAAACGCGTTTGCGTTTGTCTGGTATTTACTTTGGTCCCTTTTAACTGTTTTTCGATCTACTGTATTGCTTTGAGATGCCACTTTTAAAGGTGATATGTAAAATAAAGTTTTTTATTATTGTTATAGAGGAACATGATCAGATTTTCACTGGTTCAGAAAAAAAGATCTAAAGTGCTACACCTAACATTCTTAATTCGATATATTTAAAGCAGTGAACTACTGTAGGTGTAACATAACATTCAGAAATACAATCGAGAATAGTTTTGTGGTGTTTGTTTAGATGAAACGTTCCTAAAACGTATAACGTAACAAAATTAAAGACGATTAAAATCTGTAATCTTTCCACTTGTACCGTATGTCATCGGAAAGTTTCTGCTTTGTGTAAGGATGATACCAAAAAAGTAATCTTAAGTGGTGAGAAAGCTGTGCTCAATGTATTTAAGGGACTTAAAAGTTAAAGGAGATGCTTCATATTGCTTGACTAATTTTAAAAACTAGGTTATAAATGCAGACGCTCCCTCGGTGCCGCGCCGGGTGTAAATATCAAAATATACATTCGTCCCGGGCACAGGTCGAAGAGCGCCCGGCTGGGGTGCGCGGGGAAGGGCAGGACACTAGTTTAGGAAGGCGTACAGTCTGGGCAGGTATACTGTAGATTACACTTTTCTAAAACGTATTACAATCTAATCCTTCCACGTTTGATCCCTAAATCCCAAGAAATATAAATCTAAACTAGTAGAAAGCTATGCTGAATGTTTATTAAGATACTTAGAAGACAAAGATACTGTATCAACTTATGTTGCATTAGCCTGATTATGACTAAAAAAACACATATAATTAAACACGCGTTTGCGATTTAAATCAGAACACGATTTAAATCAATATAACTGTTTATATTGTAACGCATCCTGTCCAGCCTCCATTTCTTCTATAAAAATTTACTCTGTTACGCACACACACACACAATAGAAGAAGGAAGCAGAAGCAGGGACCGTTGTCAGAAGGGAAGAAGGTGACTATTCATTGTTATAAAAAATGACTTAGAATCGATCATGTTGCGATATTTTGAAATATAAAAGTCAATTGATTGTCCATGATATCGCTATTCTATTTTTTCGAAGAAATGTTTGTTAAAAGAAAAGTCCAGCACCAGCGGGATTTGAACACACAACCCGCGAGTTGTTAGCCAGGCACGTAGACCAGTAGGCTACAGGACAACTCGCATGAACAGGGAGGCGAAACAGCCCAACACAGCCCTGTCGCAGTACACGAATATAATCATATCGTTATTAAATTCTTTACTGTGGATACGCGATTCCATATTATATTAGCAGAAAAGCTTAAAACTACCACTTTTTCACACGCTATTTTACATGCTAGTTAAATTTAATTTATTTATATATTATATATTTATAGCTCTGACCAAGGGAAATGTCTCATTTTTTCAAAGAAATGTTTGTTTGTTGATTGTTATCAAAAATGACTTAGAATCGATCATGTTGCGATATTTTGAAATATAAAAGTCAATTGATTGTCTATAATATCGCTATTCTATTTTTTCGAAGAAATGTTTGTTAAAAGAGAAGTCCAGCACCAGTGGGATTTGAACACACAACCTACAAGTTGTCCTGCGAGTTGTTAGCCAGGCACGTAGACCAGTAGGCTACAAGACAGCTCGCATGAACAGGCAGGCGAAACAGCCCTACACAGCCCTGCCGCACTACACGAATACCGTTATTAAATTCTTTAGATACGCGATTCCATATTATATTCCCTTTTAATCAAATTCTAAAAGTATGCTTGTTGACTCCGATATCGCGTTAGTTAAAGACTTCGATGCTTAAAATGTTTAGGGAGAAATGGAATACTGGTGTGTATTTTTTTCTTTAAAGTACCAAGACCAGCTATATACTGTATGTTTATGTTCCAGAATTAATATCGTTTTTGGCCTTCACACGCGTTACAGTATGCTCCTATTCTTTTTATGCTCAGCTACTAAGATTTCCCTTCAGTGGTAAAATTCAATATCTACAACGGGCACAGCAAAGACGTTTACCGTAAGTCTTTCTACGACAGACCAACGGACCACGAGTGCCCCTGTCGGTCAACCAATCACGTACTGCGGTGCCGCGCGTCATCTTGCGTCATACTGAGCGACGTCACCTGCGGTACGTGTCTGTAACGCGCACTTTGAATGGCTGCATCTGTACTTTGATTCAGAGAAGCAAATTCTCCTTCAAATGAGTGGAATATTAGGATAGTTGTCTTTGAGAAATATTTGAACCCTAACCCTAACTAGCAAAACCCGAAGCTAGGGTTAGGGTTTTATTCCCATACAATGTAGACAGTTTTTGATGGCATGGCTGTGTTTTAGGGCTGAAAGGATACTTAGGAATGTTGTTCTTTCAATGTTTTCTCAACATTTTTTTCTGACCTATATGGCTGTATACAGTGCTCTGCCCGAAAAAGGAATGGTGTCTGAATTGATCTACAAGCAACAGTAAGAAAGAACCTTATTTAACTTTTAAACTCTTGCTTTGGGCTTTGAAATCACAGGCATATTAACAGACATAGCCAAAATGTATTAGTTGTTTCGGACTTTTAGGCTACTTAAGCCTAAACGTTCATTCATTCAGCACTCCGTTCAACACAAAATTTCCAATGAAAGAATACCTTTCAACAATTAAGTTGGCCATTCCTGACACACTAATTTGGTTTTGGCACTGTTGTATTGTCTTTTCAGTGTCATACTTTGATTCAGAGAAGCAAATTCTCCTTCAAATGAGTGGAATATTAGGATAGTTGTCTTTGAGAAATATTTGAACCCTAACCCTAACTAGCAAAACCCGAAGCTAGGGTTAGGGTTTTATTCCCATACAATGTAGATAATTTTTGATGGTATGGTTGTGTTTTAGGGCTAAAAGGATGCTTAGGAATGTAGTTCTTTCAATGTTTTCTCAACATTTTTTTCTGACCTATATGGCTGTATACAGTGCTCTGCCCGAAAAAGGAATGGTGTCTGAATTGATCTACAAGCAACAGTAAGAAAGAACCTTATTTAACTTTTAAACTCTTGCTTTGGGCTTTGAAATCACAGGCATATTAATAGACAAAGCCAAAATGTATTATTTGTTTCGGACTTTTAGGCAATTAAGCCTAAACGTTCATTCATTCAGCTCTCCGTTCAACACAAAATTTCCAATGAAAGAATGCCTTTCAACAATTAAGTTGGCCATTCCTGACACACTAATTTGGTATTGGCACTGTTGTATTGTCTTTTCAGTGTCATACTTTGATTCAGAGAAGCAAATTCTCCTTCAAATGAGTGGAATATTAGCATAGTTGTCTTTGAGAAATATTTGAACCCTAACCCTAACTAGCAAAACCCGAAGCTAGGGTTAGGGTTTTATTCCCATACAATGTAGATAATTTTTGATGGTATGGTTGTGTTTTAGGGCTAAAAGGATGCTTAGGAATGTAGTTCTTTCAATGTTTTCTCAACATTTTTTTCTGACCTATATGGCTGTATACAGTGCTCTGCCCGAAAAAGGAATGGTGTCTGAATTGATCTACAAGCAACAGTAAGAAAGAACCTTATTTAACTTTTAAACTCTTGCTTTGGGCTTTGAAATCACAGGCATATTAATAGACAAAGCCAAAATGTATTATTTGTTTCGGACTTTTAGGCAATTAAGCCTAAACGTTCATTCATTCAGCTCTCCGTTCAACACAAAATTTCCAATGAAAGAATGCCTTTCAACAATTAAGTTGGCCATTCCTGACACACTAATTTGGTATTGGCACTGTTGTATTGTCTTTTCAGTGTCATACTTTGATTCAGAGAAGCAAATTCTCCTTCAAATGAGTGGAATATTAGCATAGTTGTCTTTGAGAAATATTTGAACCCTAACCCTAACTAGCAAAACCCGAAGCTAGGGTTAGGGTTTTATTCCCATACAATGTAGACAGTTTTTGATGGCATGGCTGTGTTTTAGGGCTGAAAGGATACTTAGGAATGTTGTTCTTTCAATGTTTTCTCAACATTTTTTTCTGACCTATATGGCTGTATACAGTGCTCTGCCCCAAAAAGGAGTGGTGTCTGAATTGTTCTACAAGCAACAGTAAGAAAGAACCTTATTTAACTTTTAAACTCTTGCTTTGGGCTTTGAAATCACAGGCATATTAATAGACAAAGCCAAAATGTATGAGGTGTTTCGGACTTTTAGGCAATTAAGCCTAAACGTTCATTCATTCAGCACTCCGTTCAACACAAAATTTCCAATGAAAGAATACCTTTCAACAATTAAGTTGGCCATTCCTGACACACTAATTTGGTTTTGGCACTGTTGTATTGTCTTTTCAGACTCATACTTTTATTCAGAGAAGCAAATTTTCCAGTCAAATGAGTGGAATATTGAGATAATTGTCTTTGAGAAATATTTGAACCCTAACCCTAACTAGCAAAACCCAAAGCTAGGGTTAGGGTTTTATTCCCATACAATGTAGACAGTTTTTTAATGGCATGGCTGTGTTTTAGGGCTGAAAGGATACTTAGGAATGTTGTTCTTTCAATGTTTTCTCAACATTTTTTTCTGACCTATATGGCTGTATACAGTGCTCTGCCCGAAAAAGGAATGGTGTCTGAATTGATCTACAAGCAACAGTAAGAAAGAACCTTATTTATCTTTTAAACTCTTGCCATGGGCTTTGAACTCACAGGCATATTAACAGACATAGCCAAAATGTATTAGTTGTTTCGGACTTTTAGGCAATTAAGCCTAAACGTTCATTCATTCAGCTCTCCGTTCAACACAAATTTTCCAATGAAAGAATACCTTTCAACAATTAAGTTGGCCATTCCTTACACACTAATTTGGATTTGGCACTGTTGTATTGTCTTTTCAGTGTCATACTTTGATTCAGAGAAGCAAATTCTCCTTCAAATGAGTGGAATATTAGGATAGTTGTCTTTGAGAAATATTTGAACCCTAACCCTAACTAGCAAAACCCGAAGCTAGGGTTAGGGTTTTATTCCCATACAATGTAGACAGTTTTTGATGGCATGGCTGTGTTTTAGGGCTGAAAGGATACTTAGGAATGTTGTTCTTTCAATGTTTTCTCAACATTTTTTTCTGACCTATATGGCTGTATACAGTGCTCTGCCCGAAAAAGGAATGGTGTCTGAATTGATCTACAAGCAACAGTAAGAAAGAACCTTATTTAACTTTTAAACTCTTGCTTTGGGCTTTGAAATCACAGGCATATTAATAGACATAGCCAAAATGTATTAGTTGTTTCGGACTTTTAGGCAACTTAAGCCTAAACGTTCATTCATTCAGCTCTCCGTTCAACTCAAAATTTCCAATGAAAGAATACCTTTCAACAATTAAGTTGGCCATTCCTGACACACTAATTTGGTTTTTTTGACTGTTGTATTTTCTTTTCATTCTCATACTTTTATTCAGAGAAGCAAATTTTCCAGTCAAATGATTGGAATATTGTGATAGTTGTCTTTGAGAAATATTTGAACCATAACCCTAACTAGCAAAACCCGAAGCTAGGGTTAGGGTTTTATTCCCATACAATGTAGACAGTTTTTGATGGTATGGTTGTGTTTTAGGGCTAAAAGGATACTTAGGAATGTAGTTCTTTCAATGTTTTCTCAACATTTTTTTCTGACCTATATGGCTGTATACAGTGCTCTGCCCGAAAAAGGAATGGTGTCTGAATTGATCTACAAGCAACAGTAAGAAGAACCTTATTTAACTTTTAAACTCTTGCTTTGGGCTTTGAAATCACAGGCATATTAATAGACAAAGCCAAAATGTATTAGTTGTTTCGGAATTTAAGGCAATTAAGCCTAAACGTTCATTCATTCAGCACTCCGTTCAACACAAAATATTCAATGAAAGAATACCTTTCAACAATTAAGTTGGCCATTCCTGACACACTAATTTGGTTTTGGCACTGTTGTATTGTCTTTTCAGACTCATACTTTAATTCAGAGAAGCAAATTTTCCAGTCAAATGAGTGGAATATTAGGATAGTTGTCTTTGAGAAATATTTGAACCCTAACCCTAACTAGCAAAACCCGAAGCTAGGGTTAGGGTTTTATTCCCATACAATGTAGACAGTTTTTGATGGCGTGGCTGTGTTTTAGGGCTGAAAGGATACTTAGGAATGTTGTTCTTTCAATGTTTTCTCAACATTTTTTTCTGACCTATATGGCTGTATACAGTGCTCTGCCCGAAAAAGGAATGGTGTCTGAATTGATCTACAAGCAACAGTAAGAAAGAACCTCATTTAACTTTTAAACTCTTGCTTTGGGCTTTGAAATCACAGGCATATTAACAGACATAGCCAAAATGTATTAGTTGTTTCGGACTTTTAGGCTACTTAAGCCTAAACGTTCATTCATTCAGCACTCCGTTCAACACAAAATTTCCAATGAAAGAATACCTTTCAACAATTAAGTTGGCCATTCCTGACACACTAATTTGGTTTTGGCACTGTTGTATTGTCTTTTCAGTGTCATACTTTGATTCAGAGAAGCAAATTCTCCTTCAAATGAGTGGAATATTAGGATAGTTGTCTTTGAGAAATATTTGAACCCTAACCCTAACTAGCAAAACCCGAAGCTAGGGTTAGGGTTTTATTCCCATACAATGTAGATAATTTTTGATGGTATGGTTGTGTTTTAGGGCTAAAAGGATGCTTAGGAATGTAGTTCTTTCAATGTTTTCTCAACATTTTTTTCTGACCTATATGGCTGTATACAGTGCTCTGCCCGAAAAAGGAATGGTGTCTGAATTGATCTACAAGCAACAGTAAGAAAGAACCTTATTTAACTTTTAAACTCTTGCTTTGGGCTTTGAAATCACAGGCATATTAATAGACAAAGCCAAAATGTATTATTTGTTTCGGACTTTTAGGCAATTAAGCCTAAACGTTCATTCATTCAGCTCTCCGTTCAACACAAAATTTCCAATGAAAGAATACCTTTCAACAATTAAGTTGGCCATTCCTGACACACTAATTTGGTTTTGGCACTGTTGTATTGTCTTTTCAGTGTCATACTTTGATTCAGAGAAGCAAATTCTCCTTCAAATGAGTGGAATATTAGCATAGTTGTCTTTGAGAAATATTTGAACCCTAACCCTAACTAGCAAAACCCGAAGCTAGGGTTAGGGTTTTATTCCCATACAATGTAGACAGTTTTTGATGGCATGGCTGTGTTTTAGGGCTGAAAGGATACTTAGGAATGTTGTTCTTTCAATGTTTTCTCAACATTTTTTTCTGACCTATATGGCTGTATACAGTGCTCTGCCCCAAAAAGGAGTGGTGTCTGAATTGTTCTACAAGCAACAGTAAGAAAGAACCTTATTTAACTTTTAAACTCTTGCTTTGGGCTTTGAAATCACAGGCATATTAATAGACAAAGCCAAAATGTATTAGTTGTTTCGGACTTTTAAGCAATTAAGCTTAAACGTTCATTCATTCAGCACTCCGTTCAACACAAAATTTCCAATGAAAGAATACCTTTCAACAATTAAGTTGACCATTCCTGACACACTAATTTGGTTTTGGCACTGTTGTATTGTCTTTTCAGACTCATACTTTTATTCAGAGAAGCAAATTTTCCAGTCAAATGAGTGGAATATTGAGATAATTGTCTTTGAGAAATATTTGAACCCTAACCCTAACTAGCTAAACCCGAAGCTAGGGTTAGGGCTTTATTCCCATACAATGTAGACAATTTTTGATGGAATGGCTGTGTTTTAGGGCTAAAAGGATACTTAGGAATGTTGTTCTTTCAATGTTTTTCTCAACATTTTTTTCTGACCTATATGGCTGTATACAGTGCTCTGCCCGAAAAAGGAATGGTGTCTGAATTGATCTACAAGCAACAGTAAGAAAGAACCTTATTTAACTTTTAAACTCTTGCTTTGGGCTTTGAAATCACAGGCATATTAACAGACATAGCCAAAATGTATAAGTTGTTTCAGACTTTTAGGCAACTTAAGCCTAAACGTTCATTCATTCAGCTCTCCGTTCAACACAAAATTTCCAATGAAAGTGTACCTTTCAACAATTAAGTTGGCCATTCCTGACACACTAATTTGGATTTGGCACTGTTGTATTGTCTTTTCAGTGTCATACTTTGATTCAGAGAAGCAAATTCTCCTTCAAATGAGTGAAATATTAGGATAGTTGTCTTTGAGAAATATTTGAACCCTAACCCTAACTAGCTAAACCCGATGCTAGGGTTAGGGTTTTATTCCCATACAATGTAGACAGTTTTTGATGGCATGGCTGTGTTTTAGGGCTGAAAGGATACTTAAGAATGTTGTTCTTTCAATGTTTTCTCAACATTTTTCTCTGACCTATATGGCTGTATACAGTGCTCTGCCCCAAAAAGGAATGGTGTCTGAATTGATCTACAAGCAACAGTAAGAAAGAACCTTATTTAACTTTTAAACTCTTGCTTTGGGCTTTGAAATCACAGGCATATTAATAGACAAAGCCAAAATGTATGAGGTGTTTCGGACTTTTAGGCAATTAAGCCTAAACGTTCATTCATTCAGCACTCCGTTCAACACAAAATTTCCAATGAAAGAATACCTTTCAACAATTAAGTTGGCCATTCCTGACACACTAATTTGGTTTTGGCACTGTTGTATTGTCTTTTCAGACTCATACTTTTATTCAGAGAAGCAAATTTTCCAGTCAAATGAGTGGAATATTGAGATAATTGTCTTTGAGAAATATTTTAACCCTAACCCTAACTAGCAAAACCCAAAGCTAGGGTTAGGGTTTTATTCCCATAAAATGTAGACAGTTGTTTAATGGCATGGCTGTGTTTTAGGGCTGAAAGGATACTTAGGAATGTTGTTCTTTCAATGTTTTCTCAACATTTTTTTCTGACCTATATGGCTGTATACAGTGCTCTGCCCGAAAAAGGAATGGTGTCTGAATTGATCTACAAGCAACAGTAAGAAAGAACCTTATTTATCTTTTAAACTCTTGCCATGGGCTTTGAACTCACAGGCATATTAAGAGACATAGCCAAAATGTATTAGTTGTTTCGGACTTTTAGGCAACTTAAGCCTAAACCTTCATTCATTCAGCTCTCCGTTCAACACAAAATTTCCAATGAAAGAATACCTTTCAACAATTAAGTTGGCCATTCCTGACACACTAATTTGGATTTGGCACTGTTGTATTGTCTTTTCAGTGTCATACTTTGATTCAGATTAGCAAATTCTCCTTCAAATGAGTGGAATATTAGGATAGTTGTCTTTGAGAAATATTTGAACCCTAAACCTAACTAGCAAAACCCGAAGCTAGGGTTAGGGTTTTATTCCCATACAATGTAGACAGTGTTTGATGGCATGGCTGTGTTTTAGGGCTGAAAGGATACTTAGGAATGTTGTTCTTTCAATGTTTTCTCAACATTTTTTTCTGACCTATATGGCTGTATACAGTGCTCTGCCCTAAAAAGGAATGTTGTCTGAATTGATCTACAAGCAACAGTAAGAAAGAACCTTATTTAACTTTTAAACTCTTGCTTTGGGCTTTGAAATCACAGGCATATTAACAGACATAGCCAAAATGTATTAGTTGTTTCTGACTTTTAGGCAATGAAGCCTAAACGTTCATTCATTCAGCTCTCCGTTCAACACAAATTTTCCAATGAAAGAATACCTTTCAACAATTAAGTTGGCCATTCCTGACACACTAATTTGGATTTGGCACTGTTGTATTGTCTTTTCAGTGTCATACTTTGATTCAGAGAAGCAAATTCTCCTTCAAATGAGTGGAATATTAGGATAGTTGTCTTTGAGAAATATTTGAACCCTAACCCTAACTAGCAAAACCCGAAGCTAGGGTTAGGGTTTTATTCCCATACAATGTAGACAGTTTTTGATGGTATGGCTGTGTTTTAGGGCTGAAAGGATACTTAGGAATGTAGTTCTTTCAATGTTTTCTCAACATTTTTTTCTGACCTACAGATGCAGCCATTCAAAGTGCGCGTCACAGACACGTACCGCAGGTGACGTCGCTCAGTATGACGCAAGATGACGCGTGGCACCGCAGTACGTGATTGGTTGACCGACAGGGGCACTCGTGGTCCGTTGGTCTGTCGTAGAAAGACTTACAGTAAAAACGTCTTTGCTGTGCCCGTTGTAGATATTGAATTTTACCACTGAAGGGAAATCTTAGTAGCTGAGCATAAAAAGAATAGGAGCATACTGTAACGCGTGTGAAGGCCATAAACGATATTAATTTTGGAACATAAACATACAGTATATACTGTAGCTGGTCTTGGTACTTTAAAGAAAAAAATACACACCAGTATTCCATTTCTCCCTAAACATTTTAAGCTTTGAAGTCTTTAACTAACATGATACCGGAGTCAACAAGCATACTTTTAGAATTTGATTAAAAGGGAATATAATATGGAATCGCGTATCTAAAGAATTTAATAACGGTATTCGTGTGCTGCGACAGGGCTGTGTAGGGCTTTTTCGCCTGCCTGTTCATGCGAGCTGTCTTCTAGCCGACTGGTCTAGGTGCGTGACTAGCAACTGGGAGGTTGTGTGATCGAATCCAGCTGGTGCCGGACTTTTCTTTTAACAAACATTTCTTCGAAAAAATAGAATAGCGATATTATGGACAATCAATTGACTTTTATATTTCAAAATATCGCAACATGAACGATATTTGCGATATTTTGAACATATCTTCCCTTCTGACAGCGGTTCCTCCTTCTATTGTGTGTGTGTGTGCAACAGAGTAAATTTTTATAGAGAAATGGAGGCTGGACAGTATGCGTTACAATATAAACATTTATATTGATTTAAATCGTGTTCTGATTTAAATCGCAAACGCGTGTTTAATTATGTGTTTTTTAATCATAATCAGGCTAATGCATTTCTACATTTTCTGTATGAACCAGCTTAGAGGTTCATACAGAAAGACAGCTTGTGTTTAAATTGAGTGTAAGGTAATTTATGCTTCTAAAGTCATGGTCAGCATTTATTATTGTACTGTGCTGTAAACTTTTTCTGTGCCTAGTCATATTATTTTATAGCGTTTTTATTGCGTTATTAAATCCGGTGGCGCTGTGTGTTACAGTAGTTTCCTGACTCCCATGTCACATGGTCTGTGATTGAATCCCATAGAACTATGACTTTATTTTTTAACAAACATTTCTTTGAAAAAATGAAACATTTCCCTTGGTCAGAGATTAAATAAAACCTCACTCGCACCAAACAAATTTATATTTCTAAATATCACAAAATACGTTCATTGTCTTCCAATCGAGTCGAGTTGACATTGGAAGCCTGCCACACCCGGACTGTTAAACCAACGCATTAGCACGTCAAAGCCCATCGAGGGTATTGAGCCAGTATTGGCTTTAGTATTCCCCCCTCTCCCCTCAATTCAATTCAATTCAAGGTGTTTTATTTGCATGACAGATGGGTACAAGCAGTGTTGGGTATGTATATTGTAACGCTTACGGCAGACAGGCACTGTGTAAGAGCCGGCGCACCAGAGCAGCGCACCGAGGGAGCGTCTGCATTTCTAACTTAGTTTTTAAAATTAGTCAAGCAATATGAAGCATCTCCTTTTACTTAGTGCCTGAGCATAAAAAGAATAGGAGCATACTGCAACGCGTGTGAAGTCCATAAACGATATTAATTTTGGAACTTAAACATACAGTATATGGCTGGTCTCGGTACTTTAAAGAAAACATACACACCAGTATTCCATTTCTCCCTAAACATTTTAAGCATCGAAGTCTTTAACTAACGCGATACCGGAGTCAACAAGCATACTTTTAGAATTTGATTAAAAGGGAATATAATATGGAATCGCGTATCTCAAGAAATTAATAACGATATAATTATATTCATGTTGCAAAAGAACTGCAACGGACATAAAAACTCCCTTGCTTTTAACAGAGCGTTCCATAATTTCTAACTACGAAAATGCCAGGTGAAAGGATTTGTAAACATATTTTGTTAAAGCAAGTCAGAACCCATTCAGAGCCTACATTACATTTTAGCGTTTCATTCTGAGCAGAAGACCCTCACACCTGAAGAAGGGGGAGGTGTTTTTCGCTGGAAATCTCGCCTGCTTCTACTTTACAACCGGAGTGCTGGCTGTGACGAATTAAACCGGTATTACAGGTTACAATCACAGACCATGTGACATGGGAGTCAGGAAACTAACACAGCGCCACCAGATTTGATAACGCTATGAAAACGCTATAAAATAATGTGACTAGGCACAGAACAAGTTTACAGCACAGTACAAAAATGCTGACCATGACTTTAGAAGCATAAATTGCCTTACACTCAATTTAAACACAAGCTGTCTTTAGCCCTCTAAGCTGGTTCATACAGAAATGTAGAGATCCAGGCTCAGAACACACAGCTTCATTAGCGAATACATATGCAGGACAACTAGAGAAGACGTTTTACAGAGGATGGATTTTTAGAAACATCCCATCAGTGACATCACTGAAGTCAACTCCTAGGTACTGTAACTGTCGTGTGGATAGTTTCACAAGAATCAGACAAAGGTTTAAGCATCGCTTGTTCTAGATAAAACTGCAAAAAAAAACAACAACCCATAATGTACTTCTTTGCGGCTCTGTTTGCCCAAATCATATATTCACAACGTGAAATCTAGAAAATAATATTACGTAACCAAAATCCGCAATATGGAAACAGAACCTGTGTAATTGTTGATAGATGATGTACTCGTAACATTTTTTCAAGACGAACTACAACATTTAAAAAATGACTTGTATGTACTTGATATCTCTAATCAATCCACGGGTCCCAGCACGAAACGAAAGTAAAACGCATACCGTTTCGCGCTTCTTATTAGTTGCTCAAAAGTAATTTGACCGTATGAAATGCATAATATAAACCTAGAAACATATACGTGAGTAGTACTTAAGCACTGTAGTATCGGTGTTAAGACATACCTCTCAAATACTGTAAATCAAGTTAAAAATATCTCAAGATTCTGGTCATAATGAAACCATGTTTCGTGTATGTTTTCTTTAAAGTACCGAGACCAGCCATATACTGTATGTTTATGTTCCAAAATTAATATCGTTTATGGCCTTCACACGCGTTGCAGTATGCTCCTATTGTTTTTATGCTCAGCTACTAAGATTTCCCTTCAGTGGTAAAATTAGATATGAATATTCAATACTTAAACGGGCACAGTTAAGACATTAAATATACATATACATACTGTATACAGTACAGTTTGCATACGGTAATATGTTTATGTCCCTAAATCAATCTCTTTTATGAGCATGTGAAAGGCATGGTGAATCACTGTACTTTGCATGATTGGAAAAAAATGCGTGATTGCGAAATGCTGTGGCGTTACTTTTACAAAGACGGTCAATGAAAAAAAGAATGTGGACCAGGGCAATACTTTGAGTTTACAGCTTGTCCAAGGTCATTTATTATTAATACTATTATTAATATCTTCGTTAAAGACTTTGATGGCTACAGCTCAAACATGAGAGGTTGAGCTTTATTAGCTCCACCTTGCGGAAATTCCGGATACTATTATTTTGCTAGCGGTATTTACCGGTAACTCGCGGTATTTACCGGTAGCTTGCGGTAGACTGCGTACAGCGTACCGGAAAATAATGCGGTATCGCCCGCGCATTTTGAATGGCTGCATCTGTATATGGCTGTATACAGTGCTCTGCCCTAAAAAGGAATGTTGTCTGAATTTATCTACAAGCAACAGTAAGAAAGAACCTTATTTAACTTTTAAACTCTTGCTTTGGGCTTTGAAATCACAGGCATATTAACAGACATAGCCAAAATGTATTAGTTGTTTCGGACTTTTAGGCAATTAAGCCTAAACGTTCATTCATTCAGCTCTCCGTTCAACACAAATTTTCCAATGAAAGAATACCTTTCAACAATTAAGTTGGCCATTCCTGACACACTAATTTGGATTTGGCACTGTTGTATTGTCTTTTCAGTGTCATACTTTGATTCAGAGAAGCAAATTCTCCTTCAAATGAGTGGAATATTAGGATAATTGTCTTTGAGAAATATTTGAACCCTAACCCTAACTAGCAAAACCCGAAGCTAGGGTTAGGGTTTTATTCCCATACAATGTAGACAGTTTTTGATGGTATGGCTGTGTTTTAGGGCTGAAAGGATACTTAGGAATGTTGTTCTTTCAATGTTTTCTCAACATTTTTTTCTGACCTATATGGCTGTATACAGTGCTCTGCCCGAAAAAGGAATGGTGTCTGAATTGATCTACAAGCAACAGTAAGAAGAACCTTATTTAACTTTTAAACTCTTGCTTTGGGCTTTGAAATCACAGGCATATTAATAGACAAAGCCAAAATGTATTAGTTGTTTCGGAATTTAAGGCAATTAAGCCTAAACGTTCATTCATTCAGCACTCCGTTCAACACAAAATTTCCAATGAAAGAATACCTTTCAACAATTAAGTTGACCATTCCTGACACACTAATTTGGTTTTGGCACTGTTGTATTGTCTTTTCAGTGTCATACTTTGATTCAGAGAAGCAAATTCTCCTTCAAATGAGTGGAATATTAGGATAGTTGTCTTTGAGAAATATTTGAACCCTAACCCTAACTAGCAAAACCCGAAGCTAGGGTTAGGGTTTAATTCCCATACAATGTAGACAGTTTTTGATGGTATGGTTATGTTTTAGGGCTAAAAGGATGCTTAGGAATGTAGTTCTTTCAATGTTTTCTCAACATTTTTTTCTGACCTATATGGCTGTATACAGTGCTCTGCCCGAAAAAGGAATGGTGTCTGAATTGATCTACAAGCAACAGTAAGAAAGAACCTGATTTAACTTTTAAACTCTTGCTTTGGGCTTTGAAATCACAGGCATATTAATAGACAAAGCCAAAATGTATTAGTTGTTTCGGACTTTTAGGCAATTAAGCCTAAACGTTCATTCATTCAGCACTCCGTTCAACACAAAATTTCCAATGAAAGAATACCTTTCAACAATTAAGTTGGCCATTCCTGACACACTAATTTGGTTTTGGCACTGTTGTATTGTCTTTTCAGTGTCATACTTTGATTCAGAGAAGCAAATTCTCCTTCAAATGAGTGGAATATTAGGATAGTTGTCTTTGAGAAATATTTGAACCCTAACCCTAACTAGCAAAACCCGAAGCTAGGGTTAGGGTTTTATTCCCATACAATGTAGACAGTTTTTGATGGTATGGCTGTGTTTTAGGGCTGAAAGGATACTTAGGAATGTAGTTATTTCAATGTTTTCTCAACATTTTTTTCTGACCTATATGGCTGTATACAGTGCTCTGCCCCAAAAAGGAATGGTGTCTGAATTGATATACAAGCAACAGTAAGAAAGAACCTTATTTAACTTTTAAACTCTTGCTTTGGGCTTTGAAATCACAGGCATATTAACAGACATAGCCAAAATCTATTAGTTGTTTCGGACTTTTAGGGAACTTAAGCCTAAACGTTCATTCATTCAGCTCTCCGTTCAACACAAAATTTCCAATGAAAGAATACATTTCAACAATTAAGTTGACCATTCCTGACACACTAATTTGGTTTTGGCACTGTTGTATTGTCTTTTCAGTCTCATACTTTTTTTCATAGAAGCAAATTTTCCAGTCAAAGGAGTGGAATATTGACATAATTGTCTTTGAGAAATATTTGAACCCTAACCCTAGCTTCGGGTTTTGCTAGTTAGGGTTAGGGTTCAAATATTTCAATATAGACAGTTTTTGATGGCATGGCTGTGTTTTAGGGCTGAAAGGATACTTAGGAATGTTGTTCTTTCAATGTTTTCTCAACATTTTTTTCTGACCTATATGGCTGTACAGATGCAGCCATTCAAAATGCGTGCGTTATTTTGCGGCATACCCCGGTGGGCGTGTCGCGGCATCACGCAGTGTCACGCAGTGTGACGTGGTTAATCGCGCGTCATTTGACGCTCTGCCGGAAACTATCCGGCGTCACCTTGTAAAACCGCCAGGGGGAGCTTAACCTCTCATGTACAGCATTTGAGCCTTTAATTTTGAACAGTGTATTACAGCATGTTAATCTTCAGTCATTAAAATGTTGGTATATTTTATGAAAGCAAGATTGCTCAGTTGGACAAAAGTACACAACCTACCTTTATCAGAAATATTTATGCATCAAAGCCTTTACCGAAGATATTACTAATAGTATTAATAATGGATGACTTTGGACAAGCTGTATACTCAAAGTATAATTTCTTTAGCACATTTGTACAAGCACTTGGAATCTGTCCAAACCATACTTTGTCAGGCATTTTGTTTTACTTCAACGGGCATAAAAACTTCCTTGCTTTTAACAGGGCGTTTCATAATTTCTAACTACGAAAATGATTTAAAATGCGACACCTATCATTCAACTAGAGCTTAAAATATCACAAGGAAAAATACACACCGGTATTCCATTTCTCCCTAAACATTGTAAGCTTCGAAGTCTTTAACTAACGTGATACCGGAGTCAACAAGCATACTTTTAGAATTTGATTAAAAGGGAATATAATATGGAATCGCGTATCTCAAGAATTTAATAACGGTATGATTATATCCGTGTACTGCGGCAGGGCTGTGTAGGGCTGTTTCGCCTGCCTGCTCATGCGAGCTGACTGTAGCCGACTGGTCTAGGTGCGTGCCTGCCAACGGGCAGGTTGTGTGCTCGAATCCAGCTGGTGCTGAACCTTCCAGTTTTATTTATTTATTTTTTAATCGCGTAACATATTACCGTATGCAAACTGTACTGTATACAGTATGTATATGTATATTTAATGTCTTAACTGTGCCCGTTTAATTGAATTTTAAAAAATTATTTAACACGAACATTAAGCTGTTTACATCTTCCGCCTGAGAACAGTCACCCGTTGCTACCCAACGCAGAATGGTGATTGGCTGACACCATCTGACACCCCTCTGATTGGAGAAAAAAGACGTGCTAGTTTGCTATACATACTGTAACAGGAAGAGGATTTCTTTCTATTCAAAACGTGTATTTTAAAAGTTTAAGAAGTAAAAACCTTACAGCGTACACAGATTTCTAAACTGATCAGGATCGTTATCTTTGTCTTATGCATAATAATATTCACCGCTCTGTGCAGCAAATTAATAATAAACTTTATTTTATATAGCGTTTTAAACGAATAAGTAATTAGATTGCTCATAAACCTAATCACTTGCTTTTTCTTTTTATTTAGGCTCAGATTTCAACTATAGATCGTATTATTAATAACCATAATAACAACCAACCAACAAAAACAACCATATAAACATAATACCAACCAAAAACATAGATAACAACCACAATACAAAATCAAATATATCAAACCATTTTACTCTCGCAAAGTCCTCCAATTATCATAATCCCGCCCCTTATGCAAAACCAAACCTTCCTCCCATCCCAGTTTATCCTGTTTATCATAAACAAAATCCACCTCAATTTTCAACATAAAGCATTACACAAAATCAATACCTCAACACTCCATACTCAACAACGATAATTCACAAACAGCCAGAACATGTAACTACACATTCCCAAACAGACCTAATTTCCATAGCCCCGCCCCTTATGCAAAACCAACATCCCTCCCCTGTTCTCTCTCTCCCCTGGCGGTTGTAATTGTTTTTATTTTCAAATAAATTTTAGCAAAGTCATGCATTTTAAAAATCTTAAGATTTTTATATTTATGTCTTTATTTAGTGATTTCATTAGTGACAAAGGCTAAACTTTCTTGGAAAAATGTCTTTTATGTAAACCATGTTTGCTATTTATTCATTCAGGGCTAAAATATGTTCATTGTATTCTAATGAAAGAAGGGTTCCTTTCGCCGTAGTCGGGAGCCTAGCCTTTAACTAGTAAGTACTGTACTTACTGGGTTTTTGAGGGGGGGGGGAGAAAAATCGTTTTCCCAGCCTAACAGTATTGTTTTTAACCTGTAAATTTGCTGGACAGAGAGGTGAACATTATCACACAGAAGACAAAGATAGCGATTTACGTTGCATTGTGTATCGTGCTGCTTTAATACAGTTTTAAATAATTGGAAGTCTAAACAGTATCAGCTTTATTTATGGGTTTTAAATAAAGGTGATTTAAACGCGATTTAAATCAATATAAATGTTTATATTGTAACGCATAGGTGACTATTCATTGTTATTAAAATGACTTAAATTCGATCATGTTGTGATATTTAGAAATATACATTTGTTTGGTGCGAGTGAAGTTTTATTTAATCTCTGAGCCATACTGATTCTTCTGGAAGCCAGTTTCCGCCAGGGAGTAAAAAAAAACACACTATGGTATTCTCTCCAATGCAGTGCAGTTAAAAACATACCTCTGATGCTGCTCCTAAATGAATATCGTTTATGACCATCAGAAGCTTTATGCTCCTTTTCTTTTTTCCAGTGGATTGAACAGGGAGAGGCATTTCATGATGTACTTTTCACTGATGAAACAACAGTGGCTCTGGAACAGTTTTCAACCATGTCGTTTTATAAAAAGGGGAGATATGTACACGTTACTGAAGCTAAACGTTTAGCCTTTGTCACTAATGTAAACACTAAATAAAGACGTATAGAAATCCCTACGTTACAGACTGTATATGGCTGGTATTGGTAGTTTAAAGAAAAAATACACACCAGTATTCCACTTTCTCCCTAAACATTTTAAGCATCAGAGTCTTACATGTGGTTATTTATTGCATAATTTAATTTTGAAAGCCACTGAGACATCAGGTACTACTGTTGTATGGTACAAGTGTGGTACTTTTAGGGGTACCACGGTACAGAACACTAGTTATTTAAATATGATTGATAGATAAATAGGCCCACTTTATTCATCCTGAAGAAGATAGAAGACATCCTGATGTCTTAACACAGATACTACAGTGCTTAAGTACTACTCACGTATATGTTTCTAGGTTTATATTATGCATTTCATACGGTCAAATTACTTTTGAGCAACTAATAAGAAGCGCGAAACGGTATGCGTTTTAGTTTCGTTTCGTGCTGGGACCCGTGGATTGATTAGAGATATCAAGTACATACAAGTCATTTTTTAAATGTTGTAGTTCGTCTTGAAAAAATGTTACGAGTACATCATCTATCAACAATTACACAGGTTCTGTTTCCATATTGCGGATTTTGGTTACGTAATATTATGTTCTAGATTTCACGTTGTGAATATATGATTTGGGCAAACAGCCGCAAAGAAGTACATTATGGGTGGTTGTTTTTTTTTTGCAGTTTTATCTAGAACAAGCGATGCTTAAACCTTTGTCTGATTCTTGTGAAACTATCCACACGACAGTTACAGTACCTAGGAGTTGACTTCAGTGATGTCACTGATGGGATGTTTCTAAAAATCCATCCTCTGTAAAACGTCTTCTCTAGTTGTCCTGCATATGTATTCGCTAATGAAGCTGTGTGTTCTGAGCCTGGATCTCTACATTTGTGTATGAACCAGCTTAGAGGGCTAAAGACAGCTTGTGTTTAAATTGAGTGTAAGGCAATTTATGCTTCTAAAGTCATGGTCAGCATTTTTGTACTGTGCTGTAAACTTGTTCTGTGCCAAGTCACATTATTTTATAGCGTTTTTATAGCGTTATCAAATCCGGTGGCGCGGTGTTAGTTTCCTGACTCCCATGTCACATGGTCTGTGATTGAAACCTGTAATACCGGTTTAATTCGTCACAGCCAGCACTCCGGTTGTAAAGTAGAAGCAGGCGAGATTTCCAGCGAAAAACACCTCCCCCTTCTTCAGGTGTGAGGGTCTTCTGCTCAGAATGAAACGCTAAAATGTAATGTAAGCTCTGAATGGGTTCAATTGTGATTTGGGCTTGATTAAGGTCGCTGCCTTTCATCTAAAACCCTACTTGAATCCTTCTAAACTAAAAATCAGTGTTAGTGAGTTCTAAATAAAGAGGTATCCAGGTAACAGTGAAACGGGCGGACAGTCTGGGGAGATCGCCCGTTTTCCATGTAAATAGTTCCCTGGTTCCGCACCCCTTGGTGTTTCTCTCGCTCTCTCTCGGGTCACCTGATCATTAGCTCGAAAGATTTGAGTGCTTTGTGTATATTCTAATGGTAGTGGGGGCAGGGTGTGTGGGAACAGGTTTGGTTGAAATTGCATTGGAGATCTATGTTCTTCACACCTGAAACATTTTCTCTGAAAGCATTTTCTTCGCTGTTTAACCGATCTTGTTACAGCATGTTACAGTTTACTATTATTAACCATATTAATTTTAAGTGCTTAATGTAAAATCTTGTAAAAATATATTTTCATTGTTCAAATATACATTAAGTCTGACTATCATATAATAAGTTAAATACAAAACTAAAGAAAAAATAGGGTTAAATATAATTCAAAATATTTTGCTAACAATGTTAACTGTTTATGAATAATAAAATGTATTAGCTAAGGAGTAGGATGGCACAGTTGTTAGTATGTTTTTTGTTTTGTTTCTTTTTCATAAATACAACAGTAGTACCTGATGTCTCAGTGGCTTTCAAAATTAAATTATGCATGCAAACCTGTGAACTAGAAAGATAACTAAGATATTCATCCATTTATAATGGTGGCAAAGTGGTTAGCATTGCTATCTTGCAGCACTGGGGTCCTAGGTTCAATTCCTGCCATCCTGTGTGTGTGGGGTTTACATGTTCTCTCTGGGTTACATGGTTTTTCTCCATATGTGTGATATGACTCCCTCTCGCACTCCAAAACATACTGGTAAGTTAATTAGTTTATGGGAAACCTGGCCCTGGTCTGTGTGTGTTTGTGTCTGTCTGTCCTGTGATGGACTGGCACTATGTCCAGGGTGTATTCTGCCTTGTGTCCGTTGCTTACTGGGATAGGCTCCAAATCCTCTGTACTGGATAAAGAGATTAGAAATGGAAGTAAAGGCACTGTGTGGATGGAACTATACACAGTGTTAGAAACCCACTATGAAATGGCAGCATCTCACTGAGAATAAAATATTTTATACTGCTGGCTTAAGGAAACAGCCTTTCCACCTCTCTTGCACATCAGTATCCATACCTAGTTATTTAAACAAATTGCCTCTAATTATAAACATCTTAATATGCTGGCTCTGTGGATCCGCATCAGCTATGTTTGCCCATTCCTTCAATTCATGTGCATCCAACACACAGTTCAATGCCAGCAACTACACATAATCTAAAATACAATCCTTATTTCAGTATCTATGTAAACATATAGTCTGTTAACTTCATCATCTTCATCAAAAGTATGCCTAACCCCATTAGGAAGTGTTCTTGTTATAAGTGTATTCCTCAGCTTTCCCCAAACTATCTTCTTCTTGCCAACATCTCTAGTCTTTTATCCTGCAATAACTCAGCCAACACTTAAATCTCCAAAAGCTGCTTGTGTTAATTTCTTTAAATCACAAATATCATGTGTAAATACTGGCCATGTAATACTCTGCATTGTGGAATAATAGTTTATTTTAAAGGGAACTAGAGAAACTAAGAACTAGAGAAATCAAGAAAGGCTTTTTTTCTAGAATTAATAAATGCACATCCTGTTCACTGGGGAAATTAAATCCACACTGAGCAATCTTCAATATGTTCAGAATATGACAGCAAGAATCCTATCAGGGATGCATTACACCTGTTTTCAAGTCCTTGCACTGGTTACCTATCAGATTTCGAGTCAACTTCAAAATCCTTATCCTCCTTATATACTGTCCTACAACTGGTATTATTGATCTCCGAATTATTGTACTTGACATGACTTCATTCAGCCTTTCCTGAACGTCTATGACAGGCAGAGAGAGTGCTGTTTCTGGTGCGATCTTTTACAGCTGACATTTCACTGTTTTAAACGAACAAGAAATTAGATTGCTCATAAATCACCTATTCTATATAAACACAGCGTAATTGCCCTCCGAAAATCTTCTTTTTCTTGTTCGTTTTAGAGACCTTGATCGAAACTGATTTTAGATGTCAGAAAGGATTTATTTTCTCTGTATTTCCTACATTGCTTTGTCGAGATTTTAACTTTATATCTAACTTTATATCTAGGCTCAGATTTCAACTATAAATCGTACAGTAATTAATAGCAGTAAATACTGATGTTTATACATAAAAAAGTCATGCCTTGGAGTATAGACCCCCAAAGGAATGCCATAGACTCAAACTGCAAAATAAACACATACAGAAAGAAAGTATTTGTATTGTAATTGCAAATCCTGGTACTGTATGAGTGATTGGTATGACTTTCCTCATTACAAATCTCTTATTAGAATTTAAATTTCTCTGTAACTCCAGGTCAGAACAGAGAAAATGTAACTGCCTTAAGGAGTTTACGATTATGAAAAATAGAAGGATAAGCATGATACGTATGTCTTCTGTCATTTTCTAAGTCATGTTACTGAGCACCAAATCTTATTGAGAATATGAATCCATTTAAGGTTTATACCATTAAAGTAACGGTTTATTCCATGCTGAAAATGTTTGTACCAGACTTTTTTGAGGCCTGTTTAATTGTGTCTGAAGTCTGATGTTGTAAATTTTATTGTTAAAAAGATCCATGAAAATGTCACTACTAAAGTTAGCTGGTACTGTTGGTACTGTAAGTGGCAAGTAGAGCTCATATTTTAGATTTTGTGTAGTTGCTAGCGTTGAACTGTGTGTTGGATGCACATGAATGAAGCGACGGACACAAGGCAGAATACACCCTGGACATAGCGCCAGTCCATCACAGGACAGACACAAACACACACACACACCAGGGCCAGTTTAAATCTAACCTCAGAACCTTTCTTTTCAGAAGACTTAGTGTCTGTATCTGCTTCATTTTCTAATTTTGGTAGCACCTCTACCTGCTTGTCTTTCTTATATGCATTTACTTTGTAATCTGTGGTCCTTTTATCTGTTTTTACATCTACTGTATTGCTTTGAGATGCCACCTTTAATGGTGATATATCAAATAAAGTTTTTTATTATTGTTATAGGGAAACATGATCAGATTGTCCCTGGTTCAGAAAAAAAAGATCTAAAGTATACTAGTTTGTCACTCTTCTAATTCCCTTTGCTAAATGACTTTTCATACTAATCTGATCAATCTAACTGCCAGTTTTCTGTGCTTTCTCTATCCTGCTAGATTTGCAATTATTCTGAAAATTTTCATCTTGAAATAACTCATTTCTAAATACCTTTTTCACTGTTAACATCTTGCAGCAACTCTGCGACAAAATATACACTCTGACAGTTCATCCTGCTACCAACATTAAATAAAACAAATCTTAAGATTTCTATATTTATGTCTTTATTTAGTGATTTCATTAGTGACAAAGGCTAAACTTTCTTGGAAAAATGTCTTTTATGTGTTGCGGAAAAAACTGACTTGCTTTAACAAAATATGTTTACAAATCCTTTCACCTGCCATTTTCGTAGTTAGAAATTATGGAACGCTCTATTAAAAGCAAGGGAGTTTTTATGTCCGTTGCAGTTCTTTTGCAACATGAATATAATTATATCGTTATTAATTTCTTGAGATACGCGATTCCATATTATATTCCCTTTTAATCAAATTCTAAAAGTATGCTTGTTGACTCCGGTATCGCGGTAGTTAAAGACTTCGATGCTTAAAATGTTTAGGGAGAAATGGAATACTGGTGTGTATGTTTTCTTTAAAGTACCGATACCAGCCATATACTGTATGTTTAAGTTCCAAAATTAATATCGTTTATGGACTTCACACGCGTTGCAGTATGCTCCTATTCTTTTTATGCTCAGGCACAAAGTAAAAGGGGATGCTTCATATTGCTTGACTAATTTTAAAAACTAAGTTAGAAATGCAGACGCTCCCTCGGTGCGCTGCTCTGGTGCGCCGGCTCTTACACAGTGCCTGTCTGCCGTAAGCGTTACAATATACATACCCAACACTGCTTGTACCCATCTGTCATGCAAATAAAACACCTTGAATTGAATTGAATTGAGGGGAGAGGGGGGGAATACTAAAGCCAATACTGGCTCAATACCCTCGATGGGCTTTGACGTGCTAATGCGTTGGTTTAAGAGTCCGGGTGTGGCAGGCTTCCAATGTCAACTCGACTCGATTGGAAGACAATGAACGTATTTTGTGATATTTAGAAATATAAATTTGTTTGGTGCGAGTGAGGTTTTATTTAATCTCTGACTAAGGGAAACGTTTCATTTTTTTTCAAAGAAATGTTTGTTAAAAAATAAAGTCATAGTTCTATGGGATTCAATCACAGACCATGTGACATGGGAGTCACGAAACTACTGTAACACACAGCGCCACCAGATTTAATAACGCAATAAAAACGCTATAAAATAATGTGACTAGGCACAGAAAAAGTTTACAGCACAGTACGATAATAAATGCTGACCATGACTTTAGAAGCATAAATTACCTTACACTCAATTTAAACACAAGCTGTCTTTCTGTATGAACCTCTAAGCTGGTTCATACAGAAAATGTAGAAATGCATTAGCCTGATTATGATTAAAAAACACATAATTAAACACGCGTTTGCGATTTAAATCAGAACACGATTTAAATCAATATAAATGTTTATATTGTAACGCATACTGTCCAGCCTCCATTTCTCTATAAAAATTTACTCTGTTGCACACACACACACAATAGAAGGAGGAACCGCTGTCAGAAGGGAAGATATGTTCAAAATATCGCAAATATCGATCATGTTGCGATATTTTGAAATATAAAAGTCAATTGATTGTCCATAATATCGCTATTCTATTTTTTCGAAGAAATGTTTGTTAAAAGAAAAGTCCGGTACCAGCTGGATTTGAACACGCAACCTACCAGTTGCTAGGCACGCACCTAGACCAGTCGGCTACAACACAGCTCGCATGAACAGGCAGGCGAAACAGCCCTACACAGCCCTGTCGCAGCACACGAATACCATTATTAAATTCCTTAGATACGCGATTCCATATTATATTCCCTTTTAATCAAATTCTAAAAGTATGCTTGTTGACTCCGGTATCACGTTAGTTAAAGACTTCAAAGCTTAAAATGTTTAGGGAGAAATGGAATACTGGTGTGTATTTTTTTCTTTAAAGTACCAAGACCAGCTATATACTGTATGTTTATGTTCCAAAATTAATATCGTTTATGGCCTTCACACGCGTTACAGTATGCTCCTATTCTTTTTATGCTCAGCTACTAAGATTTCCCTTCATTGGTAAATTCAATATCTACAACGGGCACAGCAAAGACGTTTTTACTGTAAGTCTTTCTACGACAGACCAACGGACCACGAGTGCCCCTGTCGGTCAACCAATCACTTACTGCGGTGCCACGCGTCATCTTGCGTCATACTGAGCGACGTCACCTGCGGTACGTGTCTGTGACGCACACTTTGAATGGCTGCATCTGTATACAGTGCTCTGCCCCAAAAAGGAATGGTGTCTGAATTGATCTACAAGCAACAGTAAGAAAGAACCTTATTTAACTTTTAAACTCTTGCTTTGGGCTTTGAAATCACAGGCATATTAATAGACAAAGCCAAAATGTATTAGTTGTTTCGGACTTTTAGGCAATTAAGCCTAAACGTTCATTCATTCAGCTCTCCGTTCAACACAAAATTTCCAATGAAAGAATACCTTTCAACAATTAAGTTGGCCATTCCTGACACACTAATTTGGTTTTGGCACTGTTGTATTGTCTTTTCAGACTCATACTTTTATTCAGAGAAGCAAATTTTCCAGTCAAATGAGTGGAATATTGAGATAATTGTCTTTGAGAAATATTTGAACCCTAACCCTAACTAGCAAAACCCGAAGCTAGGGTTAGGGTTTTATTCCCATACAATATAGACAGTTTTTGATGGTATCGCTGTGTTTTAGGGCTAAAAGGATACTTAGGAATGTAGTTCTTTCAATGTTTTCTCAACATTTTTTTCTGACCTATATGGCTGTATACAGTGCTCTTCCCAAAAAAGGAATGGTGTCTGAATTGATCTACAAGCAACAGTAAGAAAGAACCTTATTCAACTTTTAAACTCTTGCTTTGGGCTTTGAAATCACAGGCATATTAACAGACATAGCCAAAATGTATTAGTTGATTCGGACTTTTAGGCAATTAAGCCTAAACGTTCATTCATTCAGCTCTCCGTTCAACACAAATTTTCCAATGAAAGAATACCTTTCAACAATTAAGTTGGCCATTCCTGACACACTAATTTGGATTTGGCACTGTTGTATTGTCTTTTCAGTGTCATACTTTGATTCACAGAAGCAAATTCTCCTTCAAATGAGTGGAATATTAGTATAGTTGTCTTTGAGAAATATTTGAACCCTAACCCTAACTAGCAAAACCCGAAGCTAGGGTTAGGGTTTTATTCCCATACAATGTAGATAATTTTTGATGGTATGGTTGTGTTTTAGGGCTAAAAGGATGCTTAGGAATGTAGTTCTTTCAATGTTTTCTCAACATTTTTTTCTGACCTATATGGCTGTATACAGTGCTCTGCCCGAAAAAGGAATGGTGTCTGAATTGATCTACAAGCAACAGTAAGAAAGAACCTTATTTAACTTTTAAACTCTTGCTTTGGGCTTTGAAATCACAGGCATATTAATAGACAAAGCCAAAATGTATTATTTGTTTCGGACTTTTAGGCAATTAAGCCTAAACGTTCATTCATTCAGCTCTCCGTTCAACACAAAATTTCCAATGAAAGAATACCTTTCAACAATTAAGTTGACCATTCCTGACACACTAATTTGGTTTTGGCACTGTTGTATTGTCTTTTCAGACTCATACTTTTATTCAGAGAAGCAAATTTTCCAGTCAAATGAGTGGAATATTGAGATAATTGTCTTTGAGAAATATTTGAACCCTAACCCTAACTAGCAAAACCCGAAGCTAGGGTTAGGGTTTTATTCCCATACAATATAGACAGTTTTTGATGGTATCGCTGTGTTTTAGGGCTAAAAGGATACTTAGGAATGTAGTTCTTTCAATGTTTTCTCAACATTTTTTTCTGACCTATATGGCTGTATACAGTGCTCTGCCCGAAAAAGGAATGGTGTCTGAATTGATCTACAAGCAACAGTAAGAAAGAACCTTATTCAACTTTTAAACTCTTGCTTTGGGCTTTGAAATCACAGGCATATTAATAGACATAGCCAAAATGTATTATTTGTTTCGGACTTTTAGGGAACTTAAGCCTAAACGTTCATTCATTCAGCTCTCCGTTCAACACAAAATTTCCAATGAAAGAATACCTTTCAACAATTAAGTTGGCCATTCCTGACACACTAATTTGGTTTTGGCACTGTTGTATTGTCTTTTCAGTGTCATACTTTGATTCACAGAAGCAAATTCTCCTTCAAATGAGTGGAATATTAGGATAGTTGTCTTTGATAAATATTTGAACCCTAACCCTAACTAGCAAAACCCGAAGCTAGGGTTAGGGTTTTATTCCCATACAATGTAGACAGTTTTTGATGGTATGGCTGTGTTTTAGGGCTAAAAGGATACTTAGGAATGTAGTTCTTTCAATGTTTTCTCAACATTTTTTTCTGACCTATATGGCTGTATACAGTGCTCTGCCCCAAAAAGGAATGGTATCTGAATTGATCTACAAGCAACAGTAAGAAAGAACCTTATTTGACTTTTAAACTCTTGCTTTGGGCTTTGAAATCACAGGCATATTAACAGACATAGCCAAAATGTATTAGTTGATTCGGACTTTTAGGCAATTAAGCCTAAACGTTCATTCATTCAGCTCTCCGTTCAACACAAATTTTCCAATGAAAGAATACCTTTCAACAATTAAGTTGGCCATTCCTGACACACTAATTTGGATTTGGCACTGTTGTATTGTCTTTTCAGTGTCATACTTTGATTCAGAGAAGCAAATTCTCCTTCAAATGAGTGGAATATTAGGATAGTTGTCTTTGAGAAATATTTGAACCCTAACCCTAACTAGCAAAACCCGAAGCTAGGGTTAGGGTTTTATTCCCATACAATGTAGACAGTTTTTGATGGCATGGCTGTGTTTTAGGGCTGAAAGGATACTTAGGAATGTTGTTCTTTCAATGTTTTCTCAAAATTTTTTTCTGACCTATATGGCTGTATACAGTGCTCTGCCCGAAAAAGGAATGGTGTCTGAATTGATCTACAAGCAACAGTAAGAAAGAACCTTATTTAAATTTTAAACTCTTGCTTTGGGCTTTGAAATCACAGGCATATTAATAGACATAGCCAAAATGTATTAGTTGTTTCGGACTTTTAGGCAACTTAAGCCTCAACGTTCATTCATTCAGCTCTCCGTTCAACACAAAATTTCCAATGAAAGAATACCTTTCAACAATTAAGTTGGCCATTCCTGACACACTAATTTGGTTTTGGCACTGTTATATTGTCTTTTCAGTGTCATACTTTGATTCACAGAAGCAAATTCTCCTTCAAATGAGTGGAATATTAGTATAGTTGTCTTTGAGAAATATTTGAACCCTAACCCTAACTAGCAAAACCCGAAGCTAGGGTTAGGGTTTTATTCCCATACAATGTAGACAGTTTTTGATGGCGTGGCTGTGTTTTAGGGCTGAAAGGATACTTAGGAATGTTGTTCTTTCAATGTTTTCTCAACATTTTTTTCCGACCTATATGGCTGTATACAGTGCTCTGCCCGAAAAAGGAATGGTGTCTGAATTGATCTACAAGCAACAGTAAGAAAGAACCTTATTTAACTTTTAAACTCTTGCTTTGGGCTTTGAAATCACAGGCATATTAACAGACATAGCCAAAATGTATTAGTTGTTTTGGACTTTTAGGCTACTTAAGCCTAAACGTTCATTCATTCAGCACTCCGTTCAACACAAAATTTCCAATGAAAGAATACCTTTCAACAATTAAGTTGGCCATTCCTGACACACTAATTTGGTTTTGGCACTGTTGTATTGTCTTTTCAGTGTCATACTTTGATTCAGAGAAGCAAATTCTCCTTCAAATGAGTGGAATATTAGGATAGTTGTCTTTGAGAAATATTTGAACCCTAACCCTAACTAGCAAAACCCGAAGCTAGGGTTAGGGTTTTATTCCCATACAATGTAGATAATTTTTGATGGTATGGTTGTGTTTTAGGGCTAAAAGGATGCTTAGGAATGTAGTTCTTTCAATGTTTTCTCAACATTTTTTTCTGACCTATATGGCTGTATACAGTGCTCTGCCCGAAAAAGGAATGGTGTCTGAATTGATCTACAAGCAACAGTAAGAAAGAACCTTATTTAACTTTTAAACTCTTGCTTTGGGCTTTGAAATCACAGGCATATTAATAGACAAAGCCAAAATGTATTATTTGTTTCGGACTTTTAGGCAATTAAGCCTAAACGTTCATTCATTCAGCTCTCCGTTCAACACAAAATTTCCAATGAAAGAATACCTTTCAACAATTAAGTTGGCCATTCCTGACACACTAATTTGGTATTGGCACTGTTGTATTGTCTTTTCAGTGTCATACTTTGATTCAGAGAAGCAAATTCTCCTTCAAATGAGTGGAATATTAGCATAGTTGTCTTTGAGAAATATTTGAACCCTAACCCTAACTAGCAAAACCCGAAGCTAGGGTTAGGGTTTTATTCCCATACAATGTAGACAGTTTTTGATGGCATGGCTGTGTTTTAGGGCTGAAAGGATACTTAGGAATGTTGTTCTTTCAATGTTTTCTCAACATTTTTTTCTGACCTATATGGCTGTATACAGTGCTCTGCCCCAAAAAGGAGTGGTGTCTGAATTGTTCTACAAGCAACAGTAAGAAAGAACCTTATTTAACTTTTAAACTCTTGCTTTGGGCTTTGAAATCACAGGCATATTAATAGACAAAGCCAAAATGTATGAGGTGTTTCGGACTTTTAGGCAACTTAAGCCTCAACGTTCATTCATTCAGCTCTCCGTTCAACACAAAATTTCCAATGAAAGAATACCTTTCAACAATTAAGTTGGCCATTCCTGACACACTAATTTGGTTTTGGCACTGTTATATTGTCTTTTCAGTGTCATACTTTGATTCACAGAAGCAAATTCTCCTTCAAATGAGTGGAATATTAGTATAGTTGTCTTTGAGAAATATTTGAACCCTAACCCTAACTAGCAAAACCCGAAGCTAGGGTTAGGGTTTTATTCCCATACAATGTAGACAGTTTTTGATGGCGTGGCTGTGTTTTAGGGCTGAAAGGATACTTAGGAATGTTGTTCTTTCAATGTTTTCTCAACATTTTTTTCCGACCTATATGGCTGTATACAGTGCTCTGCCCGAAAAAGGAATGGTGTCTGAATTGATCTACAAGCAACAGTAAGAAAGAACCTTATTTAACTTTTAAACTCTTGCTTTGGGCTTTGAAATCACAGGCATATTAACAGACATAGCCAAAATGTATTAGTTGTTTTGGACTTTTAGGCTACTTAAGCCTAAACGTTCATTCATTCAGCACTCCGTTCAACACAAAATTTCCAATGAAAGAATACCTTTCAACAATTAAGTTGGCCATTCCTGACACACTAATTTGGTTTTGGCACTGTTGTATTGTCTTTTCAGTGTCATACTTTGATTCAGAGAAGCAAATTCTCCTTCAAATGAGTGGAATATTAGGATAGTTGTCTTTGAGAAATATTTGAACCCTAACCCTAACTAGCAAAACCCGAAGCTAGGGTTAGGGTTTTATTCCCATACAATGTAGATAATTTTTGATGGTATGGTTGTGTTTTAGGGCTAAAAGGATGCTTAGGAATGTAGTTCTTTCAATGTTTTCTCAACATTTTTTTCTGACCTATATGGCTGTATACAGTGCTCTGCCCGAAAAAGGAATGGTGTCTGAATTGATCTACAAGCAACAGTAAGAAAGAACCTTATTTAACTTTTAAACTCTTGCTTTGGGCTTTGAAATCACAGGCATATTAATAGACAAAGCCAAAATGTATTATTTGTTTCGGACTTTTAGGCAATTAAGCCTAAACGTTCATTCATTCAGCTCTCCGTTCAACACAAAATTTCCAATGAAAGAATACCTTTCAACAATTAAGTTGGCCATTCCTGACACACTAATTTGGTATTGGCACTGTTGTATTGTCTTTTCAGTGTCATACTTTGATTCAGAGAAGCAAATTCTCCTTCAAATGAGTGGAATATTAGCATAGTTGTCTTTGAGAAATATTTGAACCCTAACCCTAACTAGCAAAACCCGAAGCTAGGGTTAGGGTTTTATTCCCATACAATGTAGACAGTTTTTGATGGCATGGCTGTGTTTTAGGGCTGAAAGGATACTTAGGAATGTTGTTCTTTCAATGTTTTCTCAACATTTTTTTCTGACCTATATGGCTGTATACAGTGCTCTGCCCCAAAAAGGAGTGGTGTCTGAATTGTTCTACAAGCAACAGTAAGAAAGAACCTTATTTAACTTTTAAACTCTTGCTTTGGGCTTTGAAATCACAGGCATATTAATAGACAAAGCCAAAATGTATGAGGTGTTTCGGACTTTTAGGCAACTTAAGCCTCAACGTTCATTCATTCAGCTCTCCGTTCAACACAAAATTTCCAATGAAAGAATACCTTTCAACAATTAAGTTGGCCATTCCTGACACACTAATTTGGTTTTGGCACTGTTATATTGTCTTTTCAGTGTCATACTTTGATTCACAGAAGCAAATTCTCCTTCAAATGAGTGGAATATTAGTATAGTTGTCTTTGAGAAATATTTGAACCCTAACCCTAACTAGCAAAACCCGAAGCTAGGGTTAGGGTTTTATTCCCATACAATGTAGACAGTTTTTGATGGCGTGGCTGTGTTTTAGGGCTGAAAGGATACTTAGGAATGTTGTTCTTTCAATGTTTTCTCAACATTTTTTTCCGACCTATATGGCTGTATACAGTGCTCTGCCCGAAAAAGGAATGGTGTCTGAATTGATCTACAAGCAACAGTAAGAAAGAACCTTATTTAACTTTTAAACTCTTGCTTTGGGCTTTGAAATCACAGGCATATTAACAGACATAGCCAAAATGTATTAGTTGTTTTGGACTTTTAGGCTACTTAAGCCTAAACGTTCATTCATTCAGCACTCCGTTCAACACAAAATTTCCAATGAAAGAATACCTTTCAACAATTAAGTTGGCCATTCCTGACACACTAATTTGGTTTTGGCACTGTTGTATTGTCTTTTCAGTGTCATACTTTGATTCAGAGAAGCAAATTCTCCTTCAAATGAGTGGAATATTAGGATAGTTGTCTTTGAGAAATATTTGAACCCTAACCCTAACTAGCAAAACCCGAAGCTAGGGTTAGGGTTTTATTCCCATACAATGTAGATAATTTTTGATGGTATGGTTGTGTTTTAGGGCTAAAAGGATGCTTAGGAATGTAGTTCTTTCAATGTTTTCTCAACATTTTTTTCTGACCTATATGGCTGTATACAGTGCTCTGCCCGAAAAAGGAATGGTGTCTGAATTGATCTACAAGCAACAGTAAGAAAGAACCTTATTTAACTTTTAAACTCTTGCTTTGGGCTTTGAAATCACAGGCATATTAATAGACAAAGCCAAAATGTATTATTTGTTTCGGACTTTTAGGCAATTAAGCCTAAACGTTCATTCATTCAGCTCTCCGTTCAACACAAAATTTCCAATGAAAGAATACCTTTCAACAATTAAGTTGGCCATTCCTGACACACTAATTTGGTATTGGCACTGTTGTATTGTCTTTTCAGTGTCATACTTTGATTCAGAGAAGCAAATTCTCCTTCAAATGAGTGGAATATTAGCATAGTTGTCTTTGAGAAATATTTGAACCCTAACCCTAACTAGCAAAACCCGAAGCTAGGGTTAGGGTTTTATTCCCATACAATGTAGACAGTTTTTGATGGCATGGCTGTGTTTTAGGGCTGAAAGGATACTTAGGAATGTTGTTCTTTCAATGTTTTCTCAACATTTTTTTCTGACCTATATGGCTGTATACAGTGCTCTGCCCCAAAAAGGAGTGGTGTCTGAATTGTTCTACAAGCAACAGTAAGAAAGAACCTTATTTAACTTTTAAACTCTTGCTTTGGGCTTTGAAATCACAGGCATATTAATAGACAAAGCCAAAATGTATGAGGTGTTTCGGACTTTTAGGCAACTTAAGCCTCAACGTTCATTCATTCAGCTCTCCGTTCAACACAAAATTTCCAATGAAAGAATACCTTTCAACAATTAAGTTGGCTATTCCTGACACACTAATTTGGTTTTGGCACTGTTATATTGTCTTTTCAGTGTCATACTTTGATTCACAGAAGCAAATTCTCCTTCAAATGAGTGGAATATTAGTATAGTTGTCTTTGAGAAATATTTGAACCCTAACCCTAACTAGCAAAACCCGAAGCTAGGGTTAGGGTTTTATTCCCATACAATGTAGACAGTTTTTGATGGCGTGGCTGTGTTTTAGGGCTGAAAGGATACTTAGGAATGTTGTTCTTTCAATGTTTTCTCAACATTTGTTTCCGACCTATATGGCTGTATACAGTGCTCTGCCCGAAAAAGGAATGGTGTCTGAATTGATCTACAAGCAACAGTAAGAAAGAACCTTATTTAACTTTTAAACTCTTGCTTTGGGCTTTGAAATCACAGGCATATTAACAGACATAGCCAAAATGTATTAGTTGTTTCGGACTTTTAGGCAATTAAGCCTAAACGTTCATTCATTCAGCTCTCCGTTCAACACAAAATTTCCAATGAAAGAATACCTTTCAACAATTAAGTTGACCATTCCTGACACACTAATTTGGATTTGGCACTGTTGTATTATCTTTTCAGACTCATACTTTGATTCAGAGAAGCAAATTTTCCAGTCAAATGAGTGGAATATTGAGATAATTGTCTTTGAGAAATATTTGAACCCTAACCCTAAGTAGCAAAACCCGAAGCTAGGGTTAGGGTTTTATTCCCATACAATATAGACAGTTTTTGATGGTATGGCTGTGTTTTAGGGCTAAAAGGATACTTAGGAATGTAGTTCTTTCAATGTTTTCTCAACATTTTTTTCTGACCTATATGGCTGTATACAGTGCTCTTCCCAAAAAAGGAATGGTGTCTGAAATGATCTACAAGCAACAGTAAGAAAGAACCTTATTTAACTTTTAAACTCTTGCTTTGGGCTTTGAAATCACAGGCATATTAATAGACATAGCCAAAATGTATTAGTTGTTTCGGACTTTTAGGCAACTTAAGCCTAAACGTTCATTCATTCAACTCTCCGTTCAACACAAAATTTCCAATGAAAGAATACCTTTCAACAATTACGTTGGGCATTCCTGACACACTAATTTGGTTTTGGCACTGTTGTATAGTCTTTTCAGACTCATACTTTTATTCAGAGAAGCAAATTTTCCTTCAAATGAGTGGAATATTAGGATAGTTGTCTTTGAGAAATATTTGAACCCTAACCCTAACTAGCAAAACCCGAAGCTAGGGTTAGGGTTTTATTCCCATACAATGTAGATAGTTTTTTAATGGCATGGCTGTGTTTTAGGGCTGAAAGGATACTTAGGAATGTTGTTCTTTCAATTTTTTCTCAACATTTTTTTCTGACCTATATGGCTGTATACAGTGCTCTGCCCGAAAAAGGAATGGTGTCTGAATTGATCTACAAGCAACAGTAAGAAAGAACCTTATTTAACTTTTAAACTCTTGATTTGGGCTTTGAAATCACAGGCCTATTAACAGACATAGCCAAAATGTATTAGTTGTTTCGAACTTTTAGGCAATTAAGCCTAAACGTTCATTCATTCAGCACTCCGTTCAACACAAAATTTCCAATAAAAGAATACCTTTCAAAAATTAAGTTGACCATTCCTGACACACTAATTTGGTTTTGGCACTGTTGTATTGTCTTTTCAGACTCATACTTTTATTCAGAGAAGCAAATTTTCCAGTCAAATGAGTGGAATATTGAGATAATTGTCTTTGAGAAATATTTGAACCCTAACCCTAACTAGCAAAACCCGAAGCTAGGGTTAGGGTTTTATTCCCATACAATGTAGACAGTTTTTTAATGGCATGGCTGTGTTTTAGGGCTGAAAGGATACTTAGGAATGTAGTTCTTTCAATGTTTTCTCAACATTTTTTTTCTGACCTATATGGCTGTATACAGTGCTCTGCCCCAAAAAGGAATGGTGTCTGAATTGATCTACAAGCAACAGTAAGAAAGAACCTGATTTAACTTTTAAACTCTTGCCATGGGCATTGAAATCACAGACATATTAATAGACAAAGCCAAAATGTATTATTTGTTTCGGACTTTTAGGCAACTTAAGCCTAAACGTTCATTTGTTCAGAATCCGTTCAACACAAAATTTCCAATGAAAGAATACCTTTCAACAATTAAGTTGACCATTCCTGACACACTAATTTGGTTTTGGCACTGTTGTATTGTCTTTTCTGACACATACTTTTATTCAGAGAATCAAATTTTCCAGTCAAATGAGTGGAATATTGAGATAGTTGTCTTTGAGAAATATTTGAACCCTAACCCTAACTAGCAAAACCCGAAGCTAGGGTTAGGGTTTTATTCCCATACAATATAGACAGTTTTTGATGGTATGGCTGTGTTTTAGGGCTAAAAGGATACTTAGGTATGTAGTTCTTTCAATGTTTTCTCAACATTTTTTTCTGACCTATATGGCTGTATACAGTGCTCTTCCCAAAAAAGGAATGGTGTCTGAAATGATCTACAAGCAACAGTAAGAAAGAACCTTATTTAACTTTTAAACTCTTGCTTTGGGCTTTGAAATCACAGGCATATTAATAGACATAGCCAAAATGTATTAGTTGTTTCGGACTTTTAGGCAACTTAAGCCTAAACGGTCATTCATTCAGCTCTCCGTTCAACACAAAATTTCCAATGAAAGAATACCTTTCAACAATTAAGTTGGCCATTCCTGACACACTAATTTGGTTTTGGCACTGTTGTATTGTCTTTTCAGTGTCATACTTTGATTCAGAGAAGCAAATTCTCCTTCAAATGAGTGGAATATTAGGATAGTTGTCTTTGAGAAATATTTGAACCCTAACCCTAACTAGCAAAACCCGAAGCTAGGGTTAGGGTTTTATTCCCATACAATGTAGACAGTTTCTGATGGCATGGCTGTGTTTTAGGGCTGAAAGGATACTTAGGAATGTTGTTCTTTCAATGTTTTCTCAACATTTTTTTCTGACCTTTATGGCTGTATACAGTTGTAGCGGTGAGGCTTAATAATAAGGCAGAATTAAGTGTTTCTGAGCTTCCCAAATGAGGCCCCATTTCTCTGTTCATCTCTGTGGAGCAGTCACAGAGAGACCATTAGTGCAGGGTGATTTAAGGTTTCCTAGGACAGCTCCCAAAGGGGGATGCACTTAGCTAAGTCTGGCTATCATGATCAATGGTCATCCACTGGCGCCTATCAGTCTAGGGAGTGCCGGATGGACATCTGGACTGCATTACTAAGTGTCAGGACTAAGTGACTCATATCTCACCTTGATCAACCAATCAGGGACTGGTAGGGCCGAGTAACCCACGTGGGACTCTGATGCCCATGGAACTTTCAGCCAATGAATGAGCTGAAGTTCCTCCAGGTAAAAACAGGCGACACAGAGAGCCTGAGAGATTCAGAAGGGAAGATTCAACGAGATTCAGATTCGGGAGATTCAGTAAGATTCTGGAGAGGATTCTGTGGACTGTTCTAAAGGGAATTCAAAGGAGAATTCCAGGGCAGGACGGCCCAGGAGCAGAAGGCTCCCAAGGGCAGGACATTCTCGCAGTGCGCCTCCTGACCATCCCGAGACTCAGCCCGGACAACCACGGAACGGCCAGTGTGTCCGAGTGCCAGAACTTTCCTTTGTTCTAAGAGTCTAGAGTGGAGGTTGCCAGAGAGTAACCAAAGGATCCACCCGAGGTTAGCACCAGCAGCAGGCCTCGTGAACAGGTCAGAACTGTGGACAGCTGAATCACTATTCAGAACTAGCTCTTCATCAGGAACGAACCGGTCCTCTTCCTGACTTGCTGGGACCCACAGTCATCTTTTCTCCTGTGCACAAACTTTGCTAGTTAAAGCCAATACTAACTAGCAGGCCAGTGAGCATCTGCAGCGCACCGTCGCAAGCCGCACAGCACAGCCTGGCACAGAGCCAGAGAGCGCGGATTGGACAGCAACAGCCTGCAACTGTTTCTTTGTGCCCGCAGGAGATCTGAATCCCCAGAAATTGGATGAGTATTCAACTTCAATGCATTACAGCTCGAGAATTCAATTGTTATCCCAACCAGTTGATATCAATTTAATTCCTAAGAGTTATGTACTTGTTTTGAGTATCTAATGTAGAAGTTGTAACCAAGTTCATTTACGAAACGGTCTTAATGAATGATATACTGAACGTATGTCCTCTTGATATGTGTAACACTTCGTAACTGATTGAATATATATCTTTTGTATTCTGATAACCCTCTCGATAAGATCTGTTAGGTTTATATGCATATTCTATGTATTAATAAATGTATCCTCGTGTATTAGTACCTGCGTGTGTGCGTTGTTTGAGTTATATCGCATGGTTGGATTCTAAAGCCATCAAAAGAATCAACTTTGTGATTTACTGCTACAATTGAAAATTGTCTCAGTAAATGCCCAAACCCTACAGAACTGGTGCCTTCAGAGAGCCACTATGATTATTTATTTGGCGTCCCTGAACGGCTATGAAACACTACATTTATGGCGTCCCTGGCACGGGCGTGGCAAGACTGAAATGAATCAACCAAGCGGAATAATTCATATAAAACGCCGCGGGTTTCATACACGATAATACAGTGTGCTGAAAGCCGAAAGAAAAAGTTCCCCTTGCTCTTTAAGCAGTGCTTGAGTGTTTTGTGATCTTTTGCGATCTACAGGGTTGATTGCATACTTGATCTTGTGGTTTTCTGTGGTAAAACTGTGATTTCGTGCTTAAAAGTAATACTCTTTAAGTTTAACGATGGTTGCTAAAAGGTCTGAATTCGAGTCGCTATTAAGCACTCTCTCTAGCAGCGACAAGTCTGACCACGATCTCTTCCATATCTCCGTCAGCGGAGAAGCTAGAAGAATAAATCTCCATTCTCTGAGAGAGCTAGCGAAGGACATAGAGAGATTTGACCCCGCAGTGTCAGAGAATAATATCGAGAGTTATATTCAAGACCTCAGGTATAACCTGCAGTTCCTGCCAAACGCCACAGAACAGGAGAAAGTGTTTCTGGTCAGGAAAACTACCAGCAGAGCTGTACATGAGTGGATGGCTAGGCAGATGAAAGAAGTCTGTAATGACTTTGAGCAGCTATGTCAAGCACTTATCGAAGAATACAGTGCGTTTATTGACCCGACTGCCGCGATAGCCGCCGCCCTTAACATTAAGCACGAGAGAGCAGAGTCCCCTCGCGAATATTACGAGAGACTTAGACGAACTTATTTTGCAGGGCGAAATGATGAGGGTTGCGAAGAGAACACACATTTCAAGGGTTTATTCATTGCGAATCTCCACCCATCAGTCAGAAAGATGATCTTAATGCATACAGATGCACAGACCATGAAAATGACTGATATTAAGAGATTCGTGCAGAAAGCCTGGGAGTATGATGTCCAAAGTCGCTCTGAGCAAAAAGCTGTTAAAGCGACTGTGTTCGCCGTCAGAGCCAGCAGGGTTAACTCCCTCCTGCTCGAAGGAGCACAGGCTCCTGAGCTGGCTAAGCCCCGTTCCAAAGCAGGCACACAGGACCGCACCCAGCGTCCTAAGTGCCATGAGAACACCGGGGGAGGGAAAGGGCTAGATAAAGCTGAACAAAAGGATTCAGTAGCCGCCCGCCTGGCCAGGCTTGAACAAGTTTTATTAGGACAGGGACAACCGCTCCCCAAGGCTGCCGGAAGCGTGAATGAGCTGATACTCTCCACTGGAGGAGGCGGAGACCCGCCCCCTCTCCCTCCCTCAGTCTATCTGATTGAGCGGAAGGGTTCCTGCCTGGATGAGGTCAGCCACTCCCAAGTGAGTGCTGACTCCACCCCTGAAGTCACAGAGCAGGCAGTAAAACACAGAGGAAAAGCAGGAAGCTTTTACCTCAAGGCTGCCATGGGAGATGTCTTACCCAGTGAGACACTGATTGACACTGAGGTTGAAAGGTGTTTGATGTCACACAGCAAGCTCAAACGGGTAAAAAAAGAAAAGGGTATGCGACTCAGAGTGGAACCTTTGGTGGATCACCGGAAAGGCAAAGTGTGGAAACAGGTCAAGGCTCCTAAGCCTTCTGTACAGAAGGAAAGGGGGGCCAAGAGGCAGACTGTGCTCACACAGTGCCCACCGAACACAGAAGCCTATGTGGAGATTCCTTCTGTTCCCTCTGGACAAGAAATAAAAATATTTTCTTGTTCCCCGGATATACAGGGAAGTCGTGTCCCGGCTGAGGTCACAACAGCCTCCCTGCCACAGGAGCGGTGGTCCGAGCAGCCGCCTGATCCACCAGGTAAAGCACACACCTTTTACATCCCTAAAGAGGAGCAGATCTCCCCACCTGGCGATGAAAAGGAGCTTTCCCTGTGCACCCTGGCACCCAAGAGGGGTCAGGAACACCACCCTGCAGTGGTGGAAGGGATCCAGATGGCAGGAGAGCAGGTTGGTGATGTAGCCCTCACCCTTAGCCCTGACAGGTCCTCTATTAGTGAGGATCTGCTTGAGCAGCTGTCACAGGGCCACCGCCAGGTGCCCCTGGTGCAACATTCACAGGTTAGACAGGAGGTCCAGCTGGACGCTGAGACTACTGCGCTGTGGACACACCTGATCCCAGATGCCGATTCCCTCTGCTGTGACCCAGGGAACCTGCAGTCAGGTAACATTATTTCTCACAACTACCAGGTAGTGAGTGAGACTGACCTGATTGTTCCTGCCTCAACGGCAGGGTTTCCAACACACCCAGTCCCCCAGAAGGGACAGGGAATGAAAGCCGAGCTGGTTTTCTTACAGCCACCAGCTCAGTCTGTCAGTCTGAGTCTGACCAACAGTGGTTCACCCAGACTGGAGCTGGATGGTCAAGCCACCCGCCTGTCAGTGCAGGACATCGCAAAGAGAGGTGTCAGAATCCCCGCCTGCACTGACATGGGCCTGGTGGGTGATAGCGAGTTCGAAGACAGTGAACTAGCTATCCCAGTGCTGGGGCAGCTCCCTGAACCCCTAGCGAGGGAAGGGGGGAGCGAGCAGGTGTCCTACACCCACGCCCAGCGAACGATTGTAAACATGCCGATAGAGGGATTCCTCAATCAGGAAGGGTGCAGGGTGGACCTGAACAGTGAGAATGGGGTAACAATCCCAGATCACTCAGGTGCTCCACATGACCACTCAGCCGAGGGTCAGGCATGCTCCACCGCTGCACCGCCCCCTGCAGGGTTCCTAGAGCACAGGCATGAACAAATCGAAAAAGCAGATGCCCTGGAAATGGAGGAGCAGCATCAGCAGCTGTGTCAGATCTCCCCAGATTTCCAGGATGTTGGTGCCCAAGATGCCACATGGCATACTGAGAAAGACACCATGTACACGCTGCGCCAGCATAGAGAGGCAACAGTCACTCAGAAGGAGATGACTGGGATCAGCCACCCGAAAAGACTTTTGGGAAGACTGATTGCTGCCGCCACTGTTGCACGTTTGCTTTTTCTGGTAGGTTTGTGTGCTACTGGCACTCTCACCCTGACTGCCCCAAGAAGGCAGGTGTCAGAGATGCCAGAGGGTAGTGACAGACTGTATCGACAGCAGCAAAAGTTGGAAAGCTTAGGGAAAACCCTACAGGCAACTTCCTATGCAACAGGGTTAAACCTTATTCCCCAAACAGTGGACATGATTGTTGGTGTTATACAGTGGGTTTATGCTTGTGTGCAACAGGCCAGAATGTTGACACAAGACCTGTTAAGGGAGTTTAGTGCCACTGTAGCCAGTCTAACCACGGCACAAATCCCAACCCACTCGATTCCACTCTTCTCAGTAGAGGAGTATGTGACATTAACCCCATCACTCATAGCTCACCCAGAAGGCAATCCAAGATTGAATTCGGTTCCAAATCTTGAGATGGGTATGGCTACCAAAGCTATCCATTGGCTGTGTCTAAACGATTCACCAATGAAGGGTGTAAAGCTACTAATGGGCAGAGGGAGGTTAATGAACCCCATGAAGAGCAGGTGGGAAGTAAATGGCTGGTCAGCACACCACATTTAACTGTCACCATGACTTGTGACAGGCATGATACAGCTACCGCAGTGCAGCTACCTAATCAAAACAGTTTTCCTGCAAGTTCCCGAGGAGGCCACAGTGTTCTTGAACTTAATACTGTACGGTCTGGAACCAGACAATATAAGACCAAACTTGAGGTCTTGGATGCCTTCAGGTGCCACACTATTGAATTGGATAGAAATCCAAGAAACAGTAAGCCCTGAAGAGGTACAGGTAGTTTAGTTTGCTTTAATGGAACAAACCTCCAAACCACCCTAGCAGATACCCAACACAGGTGTTGTGGTTTATCGGGGGGCTTGGAACAGGAACTGTTGTTATTGTAACACTACTGCCAGGTAGCTGGATCATGACTGACAGTGTACTCTGAATGATGTACTCTCACATCAAGATGTACTCCGGGTAGCATGAATGAGTCAAAGGTAGCATGTCAAAAGAAAGGAAGTGACTTCTCCCCAAATATCTACTACAGAGGTATCAGATATTGACAGTGAGCTTCCTGATGTGTAATTCCTAGACTTAGATAATATCTCCTACCGTGTTTATACATACTCCAGATGTTATTCATCCTGTTTGTATCCAATGCTGGTTCCGGTATGAATTCTCGAGGAGTAATGTAGACATTTAAGGTTAATGTTCTAATGGCAAGGGACATCACTTAACTCTGTTTTGTTTTGAAGGCAACAATGCCTCAGGACCTCGTGGCCTTCAAAAAGGGGGGATATGTAGCGGCGAGGCTTAATAATAAGGCAGAATTAAGTGTTTCTGAGCTTCCCAAATGAGGCCCCATTTCTCTGTTCATCTCTGTGGAGCAGCCACAGAGAGACCATTAGTGCAGGGTGATTTAAGGTTTCCTAGGACAGCTCCCAAAGGGGGATGCACTTAGCTAAGTCTGGCTATCATGATCAATGGTCATCCACTGGCGCCTATCAGTCTAGGGAGTGCCGGATGGACATCTGGACTGCATTACTAAGTGTCAGGACTAAGTGACTCATATCTCACCTTGATCAACCAATCAGGGACTGGTAGGGCCGAGTAACCCACGTGGGACTCTGATGCCCATGGAACTTTCAGCCAATGAATGAGCTGAAGTTCCTCCAGGTAAAAACAGGCGACACAGAGAGCCTGAGAGATTCAGAAGGGAAGATTCAACGAGATTCAGATTCGGGAGATTCAGTAAGATTCTGGAGAGGATTCTGTGGACTGTTCTAAAGGGAATTCAAAGGAGAATTCCAGGGCAGGACGGCCCAGGAGCAGAAGGCTCCCAAGGGCAGGACATTCTCGCAGTGCGCCTCCTGACCATCCCGAGACTCAGCCCGGACAACCACGGAACGGCCAGTGTGTCCGAGTGCCAGAACTTTCCTTTGTTCTAAGAGTCTAGAGTGGAGGTTGCCAGAGAGTAACCAAAGGATCCACCCGAGGTTAGCACCAGCAGCAGGCCTCGTGAACAGGTCAGAACTGTGGACAGCTGAATCACTATTCAGAACTAGCTCTTCATCAGGAACGAACCGGTCCTCTTCCTGACTTACTGGGACCCACAGTCATCTTTTCTCCTGTGCACAAACTTTGCTAGTTAAAGCCAATACTAACTAGCAGGCCAGTGAGCATCTGCAGCGCACCGTCGCAAGCCGCACAGCACAGCCTGGCACGGAGCCAGAGAGCGCAGATTGGACAGCAACAGCCTGCAACTGTTTCTTTGTGCCCGCAGGAGATCTGAATCCCCAGAAATTGGATGAGTATTCAACTTCAATGCATTACAGCTCGAGAATTCAATTGTTATCCCAACCAGTTGATATCAATTTAATTCCTAAGAGTTATGTACTTGTTTTGAGTATCTAATGTAGAAGTTGTAACCAAGTTCATTTACGAAACGGTCTTAATGAATGATATACTGAACGTATGTCCTCTTGATATGTGTAACACTTCGTAACTGATTGAATATATATCTTTTGTATTCTGATAACCCTCTCGATAAGATCTGTTAGGTTTATATGCATATTCTATGTATTAATAAATGTATCCTCGTGTATTAGTACCTGCGTGTGTGCGTTGTTTGAGTTATATCGCATGGTTGGATTCTAAAGCCATCAAAAGAATCAACTTTGTGATTTACTGCTACAATTGAAAATTGTCTCAGTAAATGCCCAAACCCTACAGAACTGGTGCCTTCAGAGAGCCACTATGATTATTTAGTTGGCGTCCCTGAACGGCTATGAAACACTACACAGTGCTCTGCCCCAAAAAGGAATGGTGTCTGAATTGATCTACAAGCAACAGTAAGAAAGAACCTTATTTAACTTTTAAACTCTTGCTTTGGGCTTTGAAATCACAGGCATATTAATAGACAAAGCCAAAATGTATTAGTTGTTTCGGACTTTTAGGCAATTAAGCCTAAAAGTTCATTCATTCAGCACTCCGTTCAACACAAAATTTCCAATGAAAGAATACCTTTCAACAATTAAGTTGACCATTCCTGACACACTAATTTGGTTTTGGCACTGTTGTATTGTCTTTTCAGACTCATACTTTGATTCAGAGAAGCAAATTCTCCTTCAAATGAGTGGAATATTAGGATAGTTGTCTTTGAGAAATATTTGAACCCTAACCCTAACTAGCAAAACCCGAAGCTAGGGTTAGGGTTTTATTCCCATACAATGTAGACAGTTTTTGATGGCATGGCTGTGTTTTAGAGCTGAAAGGATACTTAGGAATGTTGTTCTTTCAATGTTTTCTCAACATTATTCTCTGACCTATATGGCTGTATACAGTCCTCTGCCCCAAAAAGGAATGGTGTCTGAATTGATCTACAAGCAACACTAAGAAAGAACCGTATTTATCTTTTAAACTCTTGCTTTGGGCTTTGAAATCACAGGCATATTAATAGACAAAGCCAAAATGTATGAGGTGTTTCGGACTTTTAGGCAATTAAGCATAAACGTTCATTCATTCAGCACTCCGTTCAACACAAAATTTCCAATGAAAGAATACCTTTCAACAATTAAGTTGACAATTCCTGACACACTAATTTTGTTTTGGCACTGTTATATTGTCTTTTCAGACTCATACTTTGATTCAGAGAAGCAAATTTTCCAGTCAAATGAGTAGAATATTGAGATAATTGTCTTTGAGAAATATTTGAACCCTAACCCTAACTAGCAAAACCCGAAGCTAAGGTTAGGGTTTTATTCCCATACAATGTAGACAGTTTTTGATTGCATGGCTGTGTTTTAGGGCTGAAAGGATACTTAGGAATGTAGTTCTTTCAATGTTTTCTCAACATTTTTTTTCTGACCTATATGGCTGTATACAGTGCTCTGCCCCAAAAAGGAATGGTGTCTGAATTGATCTACAAGCAACAGTAAGAAAGAACCTGATTTAACTTTTAAACTCTTGCCATGGGCATTGAAATCACAGGCATATTAATAGACAAAGCCAAAATGTATTATTTGTTTCGGACTTTTAGGCAAATTAAGCCTAAACGTTCATTTGTTCAGAATCCGTTCAACACAAAATTTCCAATGAAAGAATACCTTTCAACAATTAAGTTGACCATTCCTGACACACTAATTTGGTTTTGGCACTGTTGTATTGTCTTTTCAGACTCATACTTTGATTCAGAGAAGCAAATTTTCCAGTCAAATGAGTGGAATATTTAGATAATTGTCTTTGAGAAATATTTGAACCCTAACCCTAACTAGCAAAACCCGAAGCTAGGGTTAGGGTTTTATTCCCATACAATGTAGACAGTTTTTGATTGCATGGCTGTGTTTTAGGGCTGAAAGGATACTTAGGAATGTAGTTCTTTCAATGTTTTCTCAACATTTTTTTCTGACCTATATGGCTGTATACAGTGCTCTGCCCGAAAAAGGAATGGTGTCTGAATTGATCTACAAGCAACACTAAGAAAGAACCTGATTTAACTTTTAAACTCTTGCTTTGGGCTTAGAAATCACAGGCATATTAATAGACAAAGCCAAAATGTATTAGTCGTTTCGGACTTTTAGCAACTTAAGCCTAAACGTTCATTCATTCAGCTCTCCGTTCAACACAAAATTTCCAATGAAAGAATACCTTTCAACAATTAAGTTGACCATTCCTGACACACTAATTTGGTTTTGGCATTGTTGTATTGTCTTTTCAGTGTCATACTTTGATTCAGAGAAGCAAATTCTCCTTCAAATGAGTGGAATATTAGGATAGTTGTCTTTGAGAAATATTTGAACCCTAACCCTAACTAGCAAAACCCGAAGCTAGGGTTAGGGTTTTATTCCCATACAATGTAGACAGTTTTTGATGGTATGGCTGTGTTTTAGGGCTGAAAGCATACCTAGGAATGTAGTTCTTTCAATGTTTTCTCAACGTTTTTTTCTGACCTATATGGCTGTATACTGTGCTCTGCCCGAAAAAGGAATGGTGTCTGAATTGATCTACAAGCAACAGTAAGAAAGAACCTGATTTAACTTTTAAACTCTTGCCATGGGCTTTGAAATCACAGGCATATTAATAGACAAAGCCAAAATGTATTAGTTGTTTCAGACTTTTAGGCAACTTAAGCCTAAACGTTCATTCATTCAGCACTCCGTTCAAAACAAAATTTCCAATGAAAGAATACCTTTCAACAATTAAGTTGACCATTCCTGACACACTAATTTGGTTTTGGCACTGTTGTATTGTCTTTTCAGACTCATACTTTGATTCAGAGAAGCAAATTTTCTAGTCAAATGAGTGGAATATTGAGATAGTTGTCTTTGAGAAATATTTGAACCCTAACCCTAACTAGGAAAACCCGAAGCTAGGGTTAGGGTTTTATTCCCATACAATGTAGACAGTTTTTGATGGCATGGCTGTGTTTTAGGGCTGAAAGGATACTTAGGAATGTTGTTCTTTCAATGTTTTCTCAACATTTTTTTCTGACCTATATGGCTGTATACAGTGCTCTGCCCGAAAAAGGAATGGTGTCTGAATTGATCTACAAGCAACAGTAAGAAAGAACCTGATTTAACTTTTAAACTCTTGCCATGGGCTTTGAAATCACAGGCATATTAATAGACAAAGCCAAAATGTATTAGTTGTTTCGGACTTTTAGGCAACTTAAGCCTAAACGTTCATTCATTCAGCTCTCCGTTCAACACAAAATTTCCAATGAAAGAATACCTTTCAACAATTAAGTTGGCCATTCCTGACACACTAATTTGGTTTTGGCACTGTTGTATTGTCTTTTCAGTGTCATACTTTGATTCAGAGAAGCAAATTCTCCTTCAAATGAGTGGAATATTAGGATAGTTGTCTTTGAGAAATATTTGAACCCTAACCCTAACTAGCAAAACCCGAAGCTAGGGTTAGGGTTTTATTCCCATACAATGTAGACAGTTTTTGATGGTATGGCTGTGTTTTAGGGCTGAAAGTATACCTAGGAATGTAGTTCTTTCACTGTTTTCTCAACATTTTTTTCTGACCTATATGGCTGTATACAGTGCTCTGCCCGAAAAAGGAATGGTGTCTGAATTGATCTACAAGCAACAGTAAGAAAGAACCTGATTTAACTTTTAAACTCTTGCCATGGGCTTTGAAATCACAGGCATATTAATAGACAATGCCAAAATGTACTAGTTGTTTCAGACTTTTAGGCAACTTAAGCCTAAACTTTCATTCATTCAGCACTCCGTTCAACACAAAAATTCCAATGAAAGAATACCTTTTAACAATTAAGTTGACCATTCCTGACACACTAATTTGATTTTGGCACTGTTGTATTGTCTTTTCAGACTCATACTTTGATTCAGAGAAGCAAATTTTCCAGTCAAATGAGTGGAATATTGAGATAGTTGTCTTTGAGAAATATTTGAACCCTAACCCTAACTAGGAAAACCCGAAGCTAGGGTTAGGGTTTTATTCCCATAAAATGTAGACAGTTTTTGATGGCATGGCTGTGTTTTAGGGCTGAAAGGATACTTAGGAATGTTGTTCTTTCAATGTTTTCTCAACATTTTTTTCTGACCTATATGGCTGTATACAGTGCTCTGCCCGAAAAAGGAATGGTGTCTGAATTGATCTACAAGCAACTGTAAGAAAGAACCTTATTTAACTTTTAAACTCTTGCTTTGGGCTTTGAAATCACAGGCATATTAATAGACAAAGCCAAAATGTATTAGTTGTTTCGGACTTTTAGCAACTTAAGCCTCAACGTTCATTCATTCAGCACTCTGTTCAACACAAAATTTCCAATGAAAGAATACCTTTCAACAATTAAGTTGACCATTCCTGACACACTAATTTGGATTTGGCACTGTTGTATTGTCTTTTCAGACTCATACTTTGATTCAGAGAAGCAAATTTTCCAGTCAAATGAGTGGAATATTGAGATAGTTGTCTTTGAGAAATACTTGAACCCTAACCCTAACTAGGAAAACCCGAAGCTAGGGTTAGGGTTTTATTCCCATACGATGTAGACAGTTTTTGATGGCATGGCTGTGTTTTAGGGCTGAAAGGATACTTAGGAATGTTGTTCTTTCAATGTTTTCTCAACATTTTTTTCTGACCTCTATGGCTGTATACAGTGCTCTGCCCCAAAAAGGAATGGTGTCTGAATTGATCTACAAGCAACAGTAAGAAGAACCTTATTTAACTTTTAAACTCTTGCTTTGGGCTTTGAAATCACAGGCATATTAATAGACAAAGCCAAAATGTATTAGTCGTTTCGGACTTTGAGGCAACTTAAGCCTAAACGTTCATTCATTCAGCACTCCGTTCAACACAAAATTTCCAATGAAAGAATACCTTTCAACAATTAAGTTGGCCATTCCTGACACACTAATTTGGTTTTGGCACTGTTGTATTGTCTTTTCAGACTCATACTTTGATTCAGAGAAGCAAATTTTCCAGTCAAATGAGTGGAATATTGAGATAGTTGTCTTTGAGAAATATTTGAACCCTAACCCTAACTAGGAAAACCCGAAGCTAGGGTTAGGGTTTTATTCCCATACAATGTAGACAGTTTTTGATGGCATGGCTGTGTTTTAGGGCTGAAAGGATACTTAGGAATGTTGTTCTTTCAATGTTTTCTCAACATTTTTTTCTGACCTATATGGCTGTATACAGTGCTCTGCCCGAAAAAGGAATGGTGTCTGAATTGATCTACAAGCAACAGTAAGAAAGAACCTGATTTAACTTTTAAAGTCTTGCCATGGGCTTTGAAATCACAGGCATATTAATAGACAAAGCCAAAATGTATTAGTTGTTTCGGACTTTTAGGCAACTTATGCCTAAACGTTCATTCATTCAGCTCTCCGTTCAACACAAAATTTCCAAAGAAAGAATACCTTTCAACAATTAAGTTGACCATTCCTGACACACTAATTTGGTTTTGGCATTCTTGTATTGTCTTTTCAGTGTCATACTTTGATTTAGAGAAGCAAATTCTCCTTCAAATGAGTGGAATATTTGGATAGTTGTCTTTGAGAAATATTTGAACCCTAACCCTAACTAGCAAAACCCGAAGCTAGGGTTAGGTTTTTATTCCCATACAATGTAGACAGTTTTTGATGGTATGGCTGTGTTTTAGGGCTGAAAGGATACCTAGGAATGTAGTTCTTTCAATGTTTTCTCAACGTTTTTTTCTGACCTATATGGCTGTATACTGTGCTCTGCCCGAAAAAGGAATGGTGTCTGAATTGATCTACAAGCAACAGTAAGAAAGAACCTGATTTAACTTTTAAACTCTTGCCATGGGCTTTGAAATCACAGGCATATTAATAGACAAAGCCAAAATGTATTAGTTGTTTCAGACTTTTAGGCAACTTAAGCCTAAACGTTCATTCATTCAGCACTCCGTTCAACACAAAATTTCCAATGAAAGAATACCTTTCAACAATTAAGTTGACCATTCCTGACACACTAATTTGGTTTTGGAACTGTTGTATTGTCTTTTCAGACTCATACTTTGATTCAGAGAAGCAAATTTTCTAGTCAAATGAGTGGAATATTGAGATAGTTGTCTTTGAGAAATATTTGAACCCTAACCCTAACTAGGAAAACCCGAAGCTAGGGTTAGGGTTTTATTCCCATACAATGTAGACAGTTTTTGATGGCATGGCTGTGTTTTAGGGCTGAAAGGATACTTAGGAATGTTGTTCTTTCAATGTTTTCTCAACATTTTTTTCTGACCTATATGGCTGTATACAGTGCTCTGCCCGAAAAAGGAATGGTGTCTGAATTGATCTACAAGCAACAGTAAGAAAGAACCTGATTTAACTTTTAAACTCTTGCCATGGGCTTTGAAATCACAGGCATATTAATAGACAAAGCCAAAATGTATTAGTTGTTTCGGACTTTTAGGCAACTTAAGCCTAAACGTTCATTCATTCAGCTCTCCGTTCAACACAAAATTTCCAATGAAAGAATACCTTTCAACAATTAAGTTGGCCATTCCTGACACAGTAATTTGGTTTTGGCACTGTTGTATTGTCTTTTCAGTGTCATACTTTGATTCAGAGAAGCAAATTCTCCTTCAAATGAGTGGAATATTAGGATAGTTGTCTTTGAGAAATATTTGAACCCTAACCCTAACTAGCAAAACCCGAAGCTAGGGTTAGGGTTTTATTCCCATACAATGTAGACAGTTTTTGATGGTATGGCTGTGTTTTAGGGCTGAAAGTATACCTAGGAATGTAGTTCTTTCACTGTTTTCTCAACATTTTTTTCTGACCTATATGGCTGTATACAGTGCTCTGCCCGAAAAAGGAATGGTGTCTGAATTGATCTACAAGCAACAGTAAGAAAGAACCTGATTTAACTTTTAAACTCTTGCCATGGGCTTTGAAATCACAGGCATATTAATAGACAATGCCAAAATGTACTAGTTGTTTCAGACTTTTAGGCAACTTAAGCCTAAACTTTCATTCATTCAGCACTCCGTTCAACACAAAAATTCCAATGAAAGAATACCTTTTAACAATTAAGTTGACCATTCCTGACACACTAATTTGGTTTTGGCACTGTTGTATTGTCTTTTCAGACTCATACTTTGATTCAGAGAAGCAAATTTTCCAGTCAAATGAGTGGAATATTGAGATAGTTGTCTTTGAGAAATATTTGAACCCTAACCCTAACTAGGAAAACCCGAAGCTAGGGTTAGGGTTTTATTCCCTTAAAATGTAGACAGTTTTTGATGGCATGGCTGTGTTTTAGGGCTGAAAGGATACTTAGGAATGTTGTTCTTTCAATGTTTTCTCAACATTTTTTTCTGACCTATATGGCTGTATACAGTGCTCTGCCCGAAAAAGGAATGGTGTCTGAATTGATCTACAAGCAACAGTAAGAAAGAACCTTATTTAACTTTTAAACTCTTGCTTTGGGCTTTGAAATCACAGGCATAGTAATAGACAAAGCCAAAATGTATTAGTTGTTTCGGACTTTTAGCAACTTAAGCCTAAACCTTCATTCATTCAGCACTCTGTTCAACACAAAATTTCCAATGAAAGAATACCTTTCAACAATTAAGTTGACCTTTCCTGACACACTAATTTGGATTTGGCACTGTTGTATTGTCTTTTCAGACTCATACTTTGATTCAGAGAAGCAAATTTTCCAGTCAAATGAGTGGAATATTGAGATAGTTGTCTTTGAGAAATACTTGAACCCTAACCCTAACTATGAAAACCCGAAGCTAGGGTTAGGGTTTTATTCCCATACGATGTAGACAGTTTTTGATGGCATGGCTGTGTTTTAGGGCTGAAAGGATACTTAGGAATGTTGTTCTTTCAATGTTTTCTCAACATTTTTTTCTGACCTATATGGCTGTATACAGTGCTCTTCCTGAAAAAAGAATGGTGTCTGAATTGATCTACAAGCAACAGTAAGAAAGAACCTTATTTAACTTTTAAACTCTTGCTTTGGGCTTTGAAATCACAGGCATATTAATAGACAAAGCCAAAATGTATTAGTTGTTTCGGACTTTTAGCAACTTAAGCCTAAACGTTCATTCATTCAGCACTCCGTTCAACACAAAATTTCCAATGAAAGAATACCTTTCAACAATTAAGTTGACTTTTCCTGACACACTAATTTGGTTTTGGCACTGTTGCATTGTCTTTTCAGACTCATACTTTGATTCAGAGAAGCAAATTTTCCAGTCAAATGAGTGGAATATTGAGATAGTTGTCTTTGAGAAATATTTGAACCCTAACCCTAACTAGGAAAACCCGAAGCTAGGGTTAGGGTTTTATTCCCATACAATGTAGACAGTTTTTGATGGCATGGCTGTGTTTTAGGGCTGAAAGGATACTTAGGAATGTTGTTCTTTCAATGTTTTCTCAACATTTTTTTCTGACCTATATGGCTGTATACAGTGCTCTGCCCGAACAAGGAATGGTGTCTGAATTGATCTACAAGCAACAGTAAGAAAGAACCTGATTTAACTTTTAAACTCTTGCCATGGGCTTTGAAATCACAGGCATATTAATAGACAAAGCCAAAATGTATTAGTTGTTTCGGACTTTGAGCCAACTTAAGCCTAAACGTTCATTCATTCAGCACTCCGTTCAACACAAAAATTCCAATGAAAGAATGCCTTTCAACAATTAAGTTGACCCTTCCTGACACACTAATTTGGTTTTGGCACTGTTGTATTGTCTTTTCAGACTCATACTTTGATTCAGAGAAGCAAATTTTCCAGTCAAATGAGTGGAATATTGAGATAGTTGTCTTTGAGAAATATTTGAACCCTAACCCTAACTAGAAAAACTGATGCTAGGGATAGGGTTTCATTCCCATACAATGTAGACAGTTTTTGATGGCATGGCTGTGTTTTAGGGCTGAAAGGATACTTAGGAATGTTGTTCTTTTAATGTTTTCTCAACATTTTTTTCTGACCTATATGGCTCTATACAGTGCCCTGCCCGAAAAAGGAATGGTGTCTGAATTGATCTACAAGCAACAGTAAGAAAGAACCTGATTTAACTTTTAAACTCTTGCCATGGGCTTTGAAATCACAGGCATATTAATAGACAAAGCCAAAATGTATTAGTTGTTTCGGACTTTTAGGCAACTTATGCCTAAACGTTCATTCATTCAGCTCTCCGTTCAACACAAAATTTCCAATGAAAGAATACCTTTCAACAATTAAGTTGACCATTCCTGACACACTAATTTGGTTTTGGCATTGTTGTATTGTCTTTTCAGTGTCATACTTTGATTCAGAGAAGCAAATTCTCCTTCAAATGAGTGGAATATTAGGATAGTTGTCTTTGAGAAATATTTGAACCCTAACTAGCAAAACCCGAAGCTAGGGTTAGGGTTTTATTCCCATACAATGTAGACAGTTTTTGATGGTATGGCTGTGTTTTAGGGCTGAAAGGATACTTAGGAATGTTGTTCTTTCAATGTTTTCTCAACATTTTTTTCTGACCTATATGGCTGTATACAGTGCTCTGCCCGAACAAGGAATGGTGTCTGAATTGATCTACAAGCAACAGTAAGAAAGAACCTGATTTAACTTTTAAACTCTTGCCATGGGCTTTGAAGTCACAGGCATATTAACATATAAAGCCAAAATGTATTAGTTGTTTCAGACTTTTAGGCCACTTAAGTCTAAACGTACATTCATTCAGCACTCTGTTCAACACAAAATTTCCAGTGAAAGAATACTTTTCAACAATTAAGTTGACCATTCCTGACACACTAATTTGGTTTTGGCACTGTTGTATTGTCTTTTCAGACTCATACTTTGATTCAGAGAAGCAAATTTTCCAGTCAAATGAGTGAAATATTGAGATAATTGTCTTTGAGAAATATTTGAACCCTAACCCTAACTAGCAAAACCCGAAGCTAGGGTTAGGGTTTAATTCCCATACAATGTAGACAGTTTTTGATGGTATGGCTGTGTTATAGGGCTGAAAGGATACTTAGGAATGTAGCTCTTTCAATGTTTTCTCAACATTTTTTCCTGACCTCTATGGCTGTATACAGTGCTCTGCCCGAAAAAGGAATGGTGTCTGAATTGATCTACAAGCAACAGTAATAAAGAACCTGATTTAACTTTTAAACTCTTGCCATGGGCTTTGAAATCACAGGCATATTAATAGACAAAGCCAAAATGTATTAGTTGTTTCGGAATTTTAGGCAACTTAAGCCTAAACGTTCATTCATTCAGCTCTCCGTTCAACACAAAATTTCCAATGAAAGAATACCTTTCAACAATTAAGTTGGCCATTCCTGACACACTAATTTGGTTTTGGCACTGTTGTATTGTCTTTTCAGTGTCATACTTTGATTCAGAGAAGCAAATTCTCCTTCAAATGAGTGGAATATTAGGATAGTTGTCTTTGAGAAATATTTGAACCCTAACCCTAACCCTAACTAGCAAAACCCGAAGCTAGGGTTAGGGTTTTATTCCCATACAATGTAGACAGTTTTTGATGGTATGGCTGTGTTTTAGGGCTGAAAGGATACCTAGGAATGTAGTTCTTTCAATGTTTTTCAACATTTTTTTTCTGACCTATATGACTGTATACAGTGCTCTGCCCGAAAAAGGAATGGTGTCTGAATTGATCTACAAGCAACAGTAAGAAAGAACCTGATTTAACTTTTAAACTCTTGCCATGGGCTTTGAAATCACAGGCATATTAATAGACAAAGCCAAAATGTATTAGTTGTTTCAGACTTTTAGGCAACTTAAGCCTAAACATTCATTCATTCAGCACTCCGTTCAACACAAAATTTCCAATGAAAGAATACCTTTCAACAATTAAGTTGACCCTTCCTGACACACTAATTTGGTTTTGGCACTGTTGTATTGTCTTTTCAGACTCATACTTTGATTCAGAGAAGGAAATTTTCCAGTCAAATGAGTGGAATATTGAGATAGTTGTCTTTGAAAAATATTTGAACCCTAACCCTAACTAGCAAAACCCGAAGCTAGGGTTAGGGTTTTATTCCCATACAATGTAGACAGTATTTGATGGCATGGCTGTGTTTTAGGGCTGAAAGGATACTTAGGAATGCAGTTCTTTCAATGTTTTCTCAACATTTTTTTCTGACCTATATGGCTGTATACAGTGCTTTGCCCCAAAAAGGAATGGTGTCTGAACTGATCTACAAGCAACAGTAAGAAAGAACTTGATTTAACTTTTAAACTCTTGCCATGGGCTTTGAAATCACAGGCATATTAACATATAAAGCCAAAATATATTAGTTGTTTCGGACTTTTTGGCCACTAAAGTCTAAACGTACATTTATTCAGCACTCCGTTCAACACAAAATTTCCAATGAAAGAATACCTTTCAACAATTAAGTTGACCATTCCTGACACACTAATTTGGTTGTGGCACTTTTGTATTGTCTTTTCAGACTCATACTTTTATTCAGAGAAGCAAATTTTCCAGTCAAATGAGTGGAATATTGAGATAATTGTCTTTGAGGAATATTTGAACGCTAACCCTAACTAGCAAAACCCAAAGCTAGAGTTAGGGTTTTATTCCCATACAATATAGACAGTTTTTGATGGTATGGCTGTATTTTAGGGCTGAAAGGATACTTAGGATTGTAGTTCTTTTAATGTTTTCTCAACATTTTTTTTGACCTATATGGCTGTATACAGTGCTCTGCCCGAAAAAGGAATGGTGTCTGAATTGATCTACAAGCAACAGTAAGAAAGAACCTTATTTAACTTTTAAACTCTTGCCATGGGCTTTGAAATCACAGGCATATTAATAGAGAAAGCCAAAATGTATTAGTTGTTTCGGACTTTTAGGCAACTTAAGCCTAAACGTTCATTCATTCAGCTCTCCGTTCAACACAAAATTTCCAATGAAAGAATACCTTTCAACAATTAAGTTTGCCATTCCTGACACACTAATTTGGTTTTGGCACTGTTGTATTGTCTTTTCAGTGTCATACTTTGATTCAGAGAAGCAAATTCTCCTTCAAATGAGTGGAATATTAGGATAGTTGTCTTTGAGAAATATTTGAACCCTAACCCTAACTAGCAAAACCCGAAGCTAGGGTTAGGGTTTTATTCCCATACAATGTAGACAGTTTTTGATGGTATGGCTGTGTTTTAGGGCTGAAAGGATACCTAGGAATGTAGTTCTTTCAATGTTTTTCAACATTTTTTCTGACCTATATGACTGTATACAGTGCTCTGCCCGAAAAAGGAATGGTGTCTGAATTGATCTACAAGCAACAGTAAGGAAGAACCTGATTTAACTTTTAAACTCTTGCCATGGCTTTGAAATCACAGGCATATTAATAGACAAAGCCAAAAGGTATTAGTTGTTTCAGACTTTTAGGCAACTTAAGCCTAAACATTCATTTATTCAGCAATCCGTTCAATACAAAATTTCCAGTGAAAGAATACCTTTCAACAATTAAGTTGACCATTCCTGACACACTAATTTGGTTTTGGCACTGTTGTATTGTTTTTTCAGACTCATACTGTGATTCAGAGAAGCAAATTTTCCAGTCAAATGAGTGGAATATTGAGATAGTTGTCTTTGAGAAATATTTGAACCCTAACCCTAACTAGGAAAACCCGAAGCTAGGGTTAGGGTTTTATTACCATACAATGCAGACAGTATTTGATGGCATGGCTGTGTTTTAGGGCTGAAAGGATACTTAGGAATGTAGTTCTTTCAATGTTTTCTCAATATTTTTTTCTGACCTATATGGCTGTATACAGTGCTTTGCCCCAAAAAGGAATGGTGTCTGAACTGATCTACAAGCAACAGTAAGAAAGAACCTGATTTAACTTTTAAACTCTTGCCATGGGCTTTGAAGTCACAGGCATATTAACATATAAAGCCAAAATGTATTAGTTGTTTCGGACTTTTTGGCCACTTAAGTCTAAACGTACATTTATTCAGCACTCCGTTCAACACAAAATTTCCAGTGAAAGAATACCTTTCAACAATTAAGTTGACCATTCCTGACACACTAATTTGGTTGTGGCACTGTTGTATTGTCTTTTCAGACTCATACTTTTATTCAGAGAAGCATATTTTCCAGTCAAATGAGTGGAATATTGAGATAATTGTCTTTGAGGAATATTTGAACCCTACCCTAACTAGCAAAACCCGAAGCTAGGGTTAGGGTTTTATTCCCATACAATGTAGACAGTTTTTGATGGCATGGCTGTGTTTTAGGGCTGAAAGGATACTTAGGAATGTTGTTCTTTCAATGTTTTCTCAACATTTTTTTCTGACCTATATGGCTGTATACAGTGCTCTGCCCGAAAAAGGAATGGTGTCTGAATTGATCTACAAGAAACAGTAAGAAAGAACCTTATTTAACTTTTAAACTCTTGCTTTGGGCTTTGAAATCACAGGCATATTAATAGACAAAGCCAAAATGTATTAGTTGTTTCGGACTTTTAGGCAAGTAAGCCTAAACGTTAATTCATTCAGCACTCCGTTCAACACAAAATTTCCAATGAAAGAATACCTTTCAACAATTAAGTTGACCCTTCCTGACACACTAATTTGGTTTTGGCACTGTTGTATTGTCTTTTCAGACTCATACTTTGATTCAGAGAAGGAAATTTTCCAGTCAAATGAGTGGAATATTGAGATAGTTGTCTTTGAAAAATATTTGAACCCTAACCCTAACTAGGAAAACCCGAAGCTAGGGTTAGGGTTTTATTCCCATACAATGTAGACAGTATTTGATGGCATGGCTGTGTTTTAGGGCTGAAAGGATACTTAGGAATGCAGTTCTTTCAATGTTTTCTCAACATTTTTTTCTGACCTATATGGCTGTATACAGTGCTCTGCCCGAAAAAGGAATGGTGTCTGAATTGATCTACAAGCAACAGGAAGAATGAACCTTATTTAACTTTTAAACTCTTGCTTTGGGCTTTGAAATCACAGGCAGATTAACATATAAAGCCAAAATGTATAAGTTGTTTCGCACTTTTAGGCCACTTAAGTCTAAACGTACATTCATTCAGCACTCCGTTCCACACAAAATTTCCAGTGAAAGAATACCTTTCAACAATTAAGTTGACCATTCCTGACACACTAATTTGGTTTTAGCACTGTTGTATTGTCTTTTCAGTGTCATACTTTGATTCAGAGAAGCAAATTCTCCTTCAAATGAGTGGAATATTGAGATAATTGTCTTTGAGAAATATCTGAACCCTAAACCTAACTAGCAAAACCCGAAGCTAGGGTTAGGGTTTTATTCCCATACAATGTAGACAGTTTTTGATGGCATGGCTGTGTTTTAGGGCTGAAAGGATACTTAGGAATGTAGTTCTTTCAATGTTTTCTCAACATTTTTTTCAGACCTATATGGCTGTATACAGTGCTTTGCCCCAAAAAGGAATGGTGTCTGAACTGATCTACAAGCAACAGTAAGAAAGAACCTGATTTAACTTTTAAACTCTTGCCATGGGCTTTGAAATCACAGGCATATTAACATATAAAGCCAAAATGTATTAGTTGTTTCGGACTTTTAGGCCACTTAAGTCTAAACGTACATTTATTCAGCACTCCGTTCAACACAAAATTTCCAGTGAAAGAATACCTTTCAACAATTAAGTTGGCCATTCCTGACACACTAATTTGGTTTTGGCACTGTTGTATTGTCTTTTCAGTGTCATACTTTGATTCAGAGAAGCAAATTCTCCTTCAAATGAGTGGAATATTAGGATAGTTGTCTTTGAGAAATATTTGAACCCTAACCCTAACTAGCAAAACCCGAAGCTAGGGTTAGGGTTTTATTCCCATACAATGTAGACAGTTTTTGATGGTATGGCTGTGTTTTAGGGCTGAAAGGATACTTAGGATTGTAGTTCTTTTAATGTTTTCTCAACATTTTTTTTGACCTATATGGCTGTATACAGTGCTCTGCCCGAAAAAGGAATGGTGTCTGAATTGATCTACAAGCAACAGTAAGAAAGAACCTTATTTAACTTTTAAACTCTTGCCATGGGCTTTGAAATCACAGGCATATTAATAGAGAAAGCCAAAATGTATTAGTTGTTTCGGACTTTTAGGCAACTTAAGCCTAAACGTTCATTCATTCAGCTCTCTGTTCAACACAAAATTTCCAATGAAAGAATACCTTTCAACAATTAAGTTGGCCATTCCTGACACACTAATTTGGTTTTGGCACTGTTGTATTGTCTTTTCAGTGTCATACTTTGATTCAGAGAAGCAAATTCTCCTTCAAATGAGTGGAATATTAGGATAGTTGTCTTTGAGAAATATTTGAACCCTAACCCTAACTAGCAAAACCCGAAGCTAGGGTTAGGGTTTTATTCCCATACAATGTAGACAGTTTTTGATGGTATGGCTGTGTTTTAGGGCTGAAAGGATACCTAGGAATGTAGTTCTTTCAATGTTTTTCAACATTTTTTTCTGACCTATATGACTGTATACAGTGCTCTGCCCGAAAAAGGAATGGTGTCTGAATTGATCTACAAGCAACAGTAAGAAAGAACCTGATTTAACTTTTAAACTCTTGCCATGGCTTTGAAATCACAGGCATATTAATAGACAAAGCCAAAAGGTATTAGTTGTTTCAGACTTTTAGGCAACTTAAGCCTAAACATTCATTCATTCAGCACTCCGTTCAACACAAAATTTCCAGTGAAAGAATACCTTTCAACAATTAAGTTGACCCTTCCTGACACACTAATTTGGTTTTGGCACTGTTGTATTGTTTTTTCAGACTCATACTTTGATTCAGAGAAGCAAATTTTCCAGTCAAATGAGTGGAATATTGAGATAGTTGTCTTTGAGAAATATTTGAACCCTAACCCTAACTAGGAAAACCCGAAGCTAGGGTTAGGGTTTTATTCCCATACAATGTAGACAGTTTTTGATGGCATGGCTGTGTTTTAGGGCTAAAAGGATACTTAGGAATGTAGTTCTTTCAATGTTTTCTCAACATTTTTTTCTGACCTATATGGCTGTATACAGTGCTCTGCCCGAAAAAGGAATGGTGTCTGAATTGATCTACAAGCAACAGGAAGAAAGAACCTTATTTAACTTTTAAACTCTTGCTTTGGGCTTTGAAATCACAGGCATATTAACATATAAAGCCAAAATGTATTAGTTGTTTCGCACTTTTAGGCCACTTAAGTCTAAACGTACATTCATTCAGCACTCCGTTCCACACAAAATTTCCAGTGAAAGAATACCTTTCAACAATTAAGTTGACCATTCCTGACACACTAATTTGGTTTTGGCACTGTTGTATTGTCTTTTCAGTGTCATACTTTGATTCAGAGAAGCAAATTCTCCTTCAAATGAGTGGAATATTGAGATAATTGTCTTTGAGAAATATCTGAACCCTAAACCTAACTAGCAAAACCCGAAACTAGGGTTAGGGTTTTATTCCCATACAATGTAGACAGTTTTTGATGGCATGGCTGTGTTTTAGGGCTGAAAGGATACTTAGGAATGTAGTTCTTTCAATGTTTTCTCAACATTTTTTTCAGACCTATATGGCTGTATACAGTGCTTTGCCCCAAAAAGGAATGGTGTCTGAACTGATTTACAAGCAACAGTAAGAAGGAACCTGATTTAACTTTTAAACTCTTGCCATGGGCTTTGAAATCACAGGCATATTAACATATAAAGCCAAAATGTATTAGTTGTTTCGGACTTTTAGGCCACTTAAGTCTAAACGTACATTTATTCAGCACTCCGTTCAACACAAAATTTCCAGTGAAAGAATACCTTTCAACAATTAAGTTGGCCATTCCTGACACACTAATTTGGTTTTGGCACTGTTGTATTGTCTTTTCAGTGTCATACTTTGATTCAGAGAAGCAAATTCTCCTTCAAATGAGTGGAATATTAGGATAGTTGTCTTTGAGAAATATTTGAACCCTAACCCTAACTAGCAAAACCCGAAGCTAGGGTTAGGGTTTTATTCCCATACAATGTAGACAGTTTTTGATGGTATGGCTGTGTTTTAGGGCTGAAAGGATACTTAGGAATGTCGTTCTTTCAATGTTTTCTCAACATTTTTTTCTGACCTATTTGGCTGTATACAGTGCTCTGCCCGAAAAAGGAATGGTGTCTGAATTGATCTACAAGCAACAGTAAGAAAGAACCTGATTTAACTTTTAAACTCTTGCCATGGGCTTTGAAATCACAGGCATATTAATAGACAAAGCCAAAATGTATTAGTTGTTTCGGACTTTTAGCAACTTAAGTCTAAACGTACATTCATTCAGCACTCCGTTCCACACAAAATTTCCAGTGAAAGAATACCTTTCAACAATTAAGTTGACCATTCCTGACACACTAATTTGGTTTTGGCACTGTTGTATTGTCTTTTCAGTGTCATACTTTGATTCAGAGAAGCAAATTCTCCTTCAAATGAGTGGAATATTGAGATAATTGTCTTTGAGAAATATCTGAACCCTAAACGTAACTAGCAAAACCCGAAGCTAGGGTTAGGGTTTTATTCCCATACAATGTAGACAGTTTTTGATGGCATGGCTGTGTTTTAGGGCTGAAAGGATACTTAGGAATGTAGTTCTTTCAATGTTTTCTCAACATTTTTTTCAGACCTATATGGCTGTATACAGTGCTTTGCCCCAAAAAGGAATGGTGTCTGAACTGATCTACAAGCAACAGTAAGAAAGAACCTGATTTAACTTTTAAACTCTTGCCATGGGCTTTGAAATCACAGGCATATTAACATATAAAGCCAAAATGTATTAGTTGTTTCGGACTTTTAGGCCACTTAAGTCTAAACGTACATTTATTCAGCAGTCCGTTCAACACAAAATTTCCAGTGAAAGAATACCTTTCAACAATTAAGTTGGCCATTCCTGACACACTAATTTGGTTTTGGCACTGTTGTATTGTCTTTTCAGTGTCATACTTTGATTCAGAGAAGCAAATTCTCCTTCAAATGAGTGGAATATTAGGATAGTTGTCTTTGAGAAATATTTGAACCCTAACCCTAACTAGCAAAACCCGAAGCTAGGGTTAGGGTTTTATTCCCATACAATGTAGACAGTTTTTGATGGTATGGCTGTGTTTTAGGGCTGAAAGGATACTTAGGAATGTCGTTCTTTCAATGTTTTCTCAACATTTTTTTCTGACCTATTTGGCTGTATACCGTGCTCTGCCCGAAAAAGGAATGGTGTCTGAATTGATCTACAAGCAACAGTAAGAAAGAACCTGATTTAACTTTTAAACTCTTGCCATGGGCTTTGAAATCACAGGCATATTAATAGAGAAAGCCAAAATGTATTAGTTGTTTCGGACTTTTAGGCTACTTAAGCCTAAACGTTCATTCATTCAGCTCTCCGTTCAACACAAAATTTCCAATGAAAGAATACTTTTCAACAATTAAGTTGGCCATTCCTGACACACTAATTTGGTTTTGGCACTGTTGTATTGTCTTTTCAGTGTCATACTTTGATTCAGAGAAGCAAATTCTCCTTCAAATGAGTGGAATATTAGGATAGTTGTCTTTGAGAAATATTTGAACCCTAACCCTAACTAGCAAAACCCGAAGCTAGGGTTAGGGTTTTATTCCCATACAATGTAGACAGTTTTTGATGGTATGGCTGTGTTTTAGGGCTAAAAGGATACTTAGGAATGTCGTTCTTTCAATGTTTTCTCAACATTTTTTTCTGACCTATATGGCTGTATACAGTGCTCTGCCCGAAAATGGAATGGTGTCTGAATTGATCTAGAAGCAACAGTAAGAAAGAACCTGATTTAACTTTTAAACTCTTGCTTTGGGCTTTAAAATCACAGGCATATTAATAGACAAAGCCAAAATGTATTAGTTGTTTCAGACTTTAAGGCAATTAAGCCTAAACGTTCATTCATTCAGCACTCCGTTCAACACAAAATTTCCAATGAAAGAATACCTTTCAACAATTAAGTTGACAATTCCTGACACACTAGTTTGGTTTTGTCACTGTTGTATTGTCTTTTCAGACTCATACTTTTATTCAGAGAAGCAAATTTTCCAGTCAAATGAGTGGAATATTGAGATAATTGTCTTTGAGAAATATTTGAACCCTAACCCTAACTAGCAAAACCCGAAGCTAGGGTTAGGGTTTTATTCCCATACAATGTAGACAGTTTTTGATGGTATGGCTGTGTTTTAGGGCTAAAAGGATATTTAGGAATGTCGTTCTTTCAATGTTTTCTCAACATTTTTTTCTGACCTATATGGCTGTATACAGTGCTCTGCCCGAAAAAGGAATGGTGTCTGAATTGATCTACAAGCAACAGTAAGAAAAAACCTGATTTAAGTTTTAAACTCTTGCCATGGGCTTTGAAATCACAGGCATATTAATAGACAAAGCCAAAATGTATTCGTTGTTTCGGAATTTTAGGCAACTTAAGCCTAAACGTTCATTCATTCAGCTCTCCGTTCAACGCAAAATTTCCAATGAAAGAATACCTTTCAACAATTAAGTTGCCAGTTCCTGACACACTAATTTGGTTTTGGCACTGTTGTATTGTCTTTTCAGTGTCATACTTTGATTCAGAGAAGTAAATTCTCCTTCAAATGAGTGGAATATTAGGATAGTTGTCTTTGAGAAATATTTGAACCTTAACCCTAACTAGCAAAACCCGAAGCTAGTGTTAGGGTTTTATTCCCATACAGTGTAGACAATTTTTGATGGCATAGCTGTGTTTTAGGGCTAAAAGGATACTTAGGAATGTTGTTCTTTAAATGTTTTCTCAACATTTTTTTCTGACCTATATGGCTGTATACAGTGCTCTGCCCGAAAAAGGAATGGTGTCTGAATTGATCTACAAGCAACAGTAAGAAAGAACCTGATTTAACTTTTAAACTCTTGCTTTGGGCTTTGAAATCACAGGCATATTAATAGACAAAGCCAAAATGTATTAGTTGTTTCGGACTTTTAGGCAACTTAAGCGTAAACGTTCATTCATTCAGCACTCCGTTCAACACAATATTTCCAATGAAAGAATACCTTTCAACAATTAAGTTGACCATTCCTGACACACTAATTTGGTTTTGGCACTGTTGTATTGTCTTTTCAGACTCATACTTTTATTCAGAGAAGCAAATTTTCCAGTCAAATGAGTGGAATATTGAGATAATTGTCTTTGAGAAATATTTGAACCCTAACCCTAACTAGCAAAACCTGAAGCTAGGGTTAGGGTTTTATTCCCATACAATGTAGACAGTATTTGATGGCATGGCTGTGTTTCAGGGCTGAAAGGATACTTAGCAATGTAGTTCTTTCAATGTTTTCTCAACATTTTTTTCTGACCTATATGGCTGTATACAGTGCTTTGCCCCAAAAAGGAATAGTGTCTGAACTGATCTACAAGCAACAGTAAGAAAGAACCTGATTTAACTATTAAGCTCTTGCCATGGGCTTTGAAATCACAGGCATATTAATAGACAAAGCCAAAATGTATTAGTTGTTTCGGACTTTTAGGCAACATAAGCCTAAACGTTCATTCATTCAGCTCTCCGTTCAACACAAAATTTCCAATGAAAGAATACCTTTCAACAATTCAGTTGGCCATTCCTGACACACTAATTTGGTTTTGGCACTGTTGTATTGTCTTTTCATTCTCATACTTTGATTCAGAGAAGCGAAGTTTCCAGTCAAATGAGTGGAATATTAACATAGTTGTCTTTGAGAAATATTTGAACCCTAACCCTAACTAGCAAAACCCGAAGCTAGGGTTAGCGTTTTATTCCAATACAATGTAGACAGTTTTTGATGGCATGGCTGTGTTTTAGGGCTAAAAGGATACTTAGGAATGTTGTTCTTTCAATGTTTTCTCAATATTTTTTTCTGACCTATATGGCTGTATACAGTGCTCTGCCCGAAAAAGGAATGGTGTCTGAATTGATCTACAAGCAACAGGAAGAAAGAACATTATTTAACTTTTAAACTCTTGCTTTGGGCTTTGAAATCACAGGCATATTAACATATAAAGCCAAAATGTATTAGTTGTTTCGCACTTTTAGGACACTTAAGTCTAAACGTACATTTATTCAGCACTCCGTTCAACACAAAATTTCCAATGAAAGAATACCTTTTAACAATTAAGTTGACCATTCCTGACACACTAATTTGGTTGTGGCACTTTTGTATTGTCTTTTCAGACTCATACTTTTATTCAGAGAAGCAAATTTTCCAGTCAAATGAGTGGAATATTGAGATAATTGTCTTTGAGGAATATTTGAACGCTAACCCTAACTAGCAAAACCCAAAGCTAGGGTTAGGGTTTTATTCCCATACAATGTAGACAGTTTTTGATGGTATGGCTGTGTTTTAGGGCTGAAAGGATACTTAGGATTGTAGTTCTTTTAATGTTTTCTCAACATTTTTTTTGACCTATATGGCTGTATACAGTGCTCTGCCCGAAAAAGGAATGGTGTCTGAATTGATCTACAAGCAACAGTAAGAAAGAACCTTATTTAAGTTTTAAACTCTTGCCATGGGCTTTGAAATCACAGGCATATTAACATATAAAGCCAAAATGTATTAGTTGTTTCGGACTTTTAGGCCACTTAAGTCTAAACGTACATTCATTCAGCACTCCGTTCCACACAAAATTTCCAGTGAAAGAATACCTTTCAACAATTAAGTTGACCATTCCTGACACACTAATTTGGTTTTGGCACTGTTGTATTGTCTTTTCAGTGTCATACTTTGATTCAGAGAAGCAAATTCTCCTTCAAATGAGTGGAATATTGAGATAATTGTCTTTGAGAAATATCTGAACCCTAAACCTAACTAGCAAAACCCGAAGCTAGGGTTAGGGTTTTATTCCCATACAATGTAGACAGTTTTTGATGGCATGGCTGTGTTTTAGGGCTGAAAGGATACTTAGGAATGTAGTTCTTTCAATGTTTTCTCAACATTTTTTTCAGACCTATATGGCTGTATACAGTGCTTTGCCCCAAAAAGGAATGGTGTCTGAACTGATCTACAAGCAACAGTAAGAAAGAACCATATTTAACTTTTAAACTCTTGCTTTGGGCTTTGAAATCACAGGCATATTAATAGACAAAGCCAAAATGTATTAGTTGTTTCGGACTTTTAGGCAACTTAAGCGTAAACGTTCATTCATTCAGCACTCCGTTCAACACAAAATTTCCAATGAAAGAATACCTTTCAACAATTAAGTTGACCATTCCTGACACACTAATTTGGTTTTGGCACTGTTGTATTGTCTTTTCAGACTCATACTTTTATTCAGAGAAGCAAATTTTCCAGTCAAATGAGTGGAATATTGAGATAATTGTCTTTGAGAAATATTTGAACCCTAACCCTAACTAGCAAAACCTGAAGCTAGGGTTAGGGTTTTATTCCCATACAATGTAGACAGTATTTGATGGCATGGCTGTGTTTCAGGGCTGAAAGGATACTTAGGAATGTAGTTCTTTCAATGTTTTCTCAACATTTTTTTCTGACCTATATGGCTGTATACAGTGCTTTGCCCCAAAAAGGAATAGTGTCTGAACTGATCTACAAGCAACAGTAAGAAAGAACCTGATTTAATTTTTAAACTCTTGCCATGGGCTTTGAAATCACAGGCATATTAACATATAAAGCCAAAATGTATTAGTTGTTTCAGACTTTTAGGCCACTTAAGCCTAAACGTTCATTCATTCAGCACCTTTCAACAATTAAGTTGGCCATTCCTGACACACTCATTTGGTTTTGGCACTGTTGTATTGTCTTTTCAGTGTCATACTTTGATTCAGAGAAGCAAATTTTCCTTCAAATGAGTGGAATATTAAGATAGTTGTCTTTGAGAAATATTTGAACCCTAACCCTAACTAGGAAAACCCGAAGCTAGGGTTAGGGTTTTATTCCCATACAATGTAGACAGTTTTTGATGGCAAGGCTGTGTTTTAGGGCTGAAAGGATACTTAGGAATGTTGTTTTTTCAATGTTTTCTCAACATTTTTTTCTGACCTATATGGCTGTATACAGTGCTCTGCCCGAAAAAGGAATGCTGTCTGAATTGATCTACAAGCAACAGTAAGAAATAACCTGATTTAACTTTTAAACTCTTGCCATGGGATTTGAAATCACAGGCATATTAATAGACAAAGCCAAAATGTATTAATTGTTTCGGACTTTTAGGCAACTTAAGCCTAAACGTTCATTCATTCAGCCCTCCGTTCAACACAAAATTTCCAATGAAAGAATACCTTTCAACAATTAAGTTGGCCATTCCTGACACACTAATTTGGTTTTGGCACTGTTGTATTGTCTTTTCAGTGTCATACTTTGATTCAGAGAAGCAAATTCTCCTTCAAATGAGTGGAATATTATGATAGTTGTCTTTGAGAAATATTTGAACCCTAACCCTAACTAGCAAAACCCGAAGCCAGGGTTAGGGTTTTATTCCCATACAATGTAGACAGTTTTGATGGTATGGCTGTGTTTTAGGGCTGAAAGGATACTTAGGAATGTAGTTCTTTCAATGTTTTCTCAACATTTTTTTCTGACCTATATGGCTGTATACAGTGCTCTGCCCGAAAAAGGAATGGTGTCTGAATTGATCTACAAGCAACAGTAAGAAAGAACCTGATTTAAATTTTAAACTCTTGCCATGGGCTTTGAAATCACAGGCATATTAATAGACAAAGCCAAAATGTATTAGTTGTTTCAGACTTTTAGGCAACTTAAGCCTAAACGTTCATTCATTCAGCACTCCGTTCAACACAAAATTTCCAATGAAAGAATACCTTTCAACAATTAAGTTGACCCTTCCTGACACACTAATTTGGTTTTGGCACTGTTGTATTGTCTTTTCAGACTTATACTTTGATTCAGAGAAGCAAATTTTCCAGTCAAATGAGTGGAATATTGAGATAGTTGTCTTTGAGAAATATTTGAACCCTAACTAGAAAACCCGAAGCTAGGGTTAGGGTTTTATTCCCATATAATGTAGACAGTTTTTGATGGCATGGCTGTGTTTTAGGGCTGAAAGGATACTTAGGAATGTTGTTCTTTCAATGTTTTCTCAACATTTTTTTCTTACCTATATGGCTGTATACAGTGCTCTGCCCGAAAAAGGAATGGTGTCTGAATTGATCTACAAGCAACAGTAAGAAAGAACCTTATTTAACTTTTAAACTCTTGCTTTGGGCTTTGAAATCAAAGGCATATTAATAGACAAAGCCAAAATGTATTAGTTGTTTCGGACTTTTAGGCAACTTAAGCCTAAACGTTCATTCATTCAGCACTCCGTTCAACACAAAATTTCCAATGAAAGAATACCTTTCAACAATTAAGTTGACCATTCCTGACACACTAATTTGGTTTTGGCACTGTTGTATTGTCATTTCAGTGTCATACTTTGATTCAGAGAAGTAAAGTTTCCAGTCAAATGAGTGGAATATTGAGATAGTTGTCCTTAAGAAATATTTGAACCCTAACCCTAACTAGCAAAACCCGAAGCTAGGGTTAGGGTTTTATTCCCATACAATGTAGACAGTTTTTGATGGTATGGCTGTGTTTTAGTGCTGAAAGGATACCTAGGAATGTAGTTCTTTCAATGTTTTCTCAACATTTTTTTCTGACCTATATGGCTGTATACAGTGCTCTGCCCGAAAAAGGAATGGTGTCTGAATTGATCTACAAGCAACAGTAAGAAAGAACCTGATTTCACTCTTAAACTCTTGCCATGGGCTTTGAAATCACAGGCATATTAATAGACAAAGCCAAAATGTATTAGTTGTTTCGGACTTTTAGGCAACTTAAGCCTAAACTTTCATTCATTCAGCTCTCCGTTCAACACAAAATTTCCAATGAAAGAATACCTTTCAACAATTAAGTTGGCCATTCCTGACACACTAATTTGGTTTTGGCACTGTTGTATTGTCTTTTCAGTGTCATACTTTGATTCAGAGAAGCAAATTCTCCTTCAAATGAGTGGAATATTAGGATAGTTGTCTTTGAGAAATATTTGAACCCTAACCCTAACTAGCAAAACCCGAAGCTAGGGTTAGGGATTTATTCCCATATAATGTAGACAGTTTTTGATGGCATGGCTGTGTTTTAGGGCTGAAAGGATACTTAGGAATGTAGTTCTTTCAATGTGTTCTCAACGTTTTTTTCTGACCTATATGGCTGTATACAGTGCTCTGCCCGAAAAAGGAATGGTGTCTGAATTGATCAACAAGCAACAGTAAGAAAGAATCTGATTTAACTTTTAAACTCTTGCTTTGGGCTTTGATATCACAGGCATATTAATAGACAAAGCCAAAATGTATTAGTTGTTTCAGACATTTAGGCAACTTAAGCCTAAACGTTCATTCATTCAGCACTCCGTTCAACACAAAATTTCCAATGAAAGAATACCTTTCAACAATTAAGTTGACCCTTCCTGACACACTAATTTGGTTTTGGCACTGTTGTATTGTCTTTTCAGACTCATACTTTGATTCAGAGAAGCAAATTTTCCAGTCAAATGAGTGGAATATCAGGATAGTTGTCTTTGAGAAATATTTGAACCCTAACCCTAAGTAGAAATCCCGAAGCTAGGGTTAGGGTTTTATTCCCATATAATGTAGACAGTTTTTGATGGCATGGCTGTGTTTTAGGGCTGAAAGGATACTTAGGAATGTAGTTCTTTCAATGTTTTCTCAACATTTTTTTCTGACCTATATGGCTGTATACAGTGCTCTGCCCGAAAAAGGAATGGTGTCTGAATTGATCTACAAGCAACAGTAAGAAAGAACCTTATTTAACTTTTAAACTCTTGCTTTGGGCTTTGAAATCACAGGCATATTAATAGACAAAGCCAAAATGTATTAGTTGTTTCGGACTTTGAGGCAACTTAAGCCTAAACGTTCATTCATTCAGCACTCCGTTCAACACAAAATTTCCAATGAAAGAATACCTTTCAACAATTAAGTTGACCATTCCTGACACACTAATTTGGTTTTGGCAGAGTTGTTTTGTCTTTTCAGACTCATACTTTGATTCAGAGAAGCAAATTTTCCAGTCAAATGAGTGGAATATTGAGATAGTTGTCTTTGACAAATATTTGAACCCTAACCCTAACTAGGAAAACCCGAAGCTAGGGTTAGGGTTTTATTCCCATACAATATAGACAGTTTTTGATGGCATGGCTGTGTTTTAGGGCTGAAAGGATACTTAGGAATGTTGTTCTTTCAATCTTTTCTCAACATTTTTTTCTGACCTATATGGCTGTATACAGTGCTCTGCCCGAAAAAGGAATGGTGTCTGAATTGATCTACAAGCAACAGTAAGAAAGAACCTGATTTAACTATTAAGCTCTTGCTATGGGCTTTGAAATCACAGGCATATTAATAGACAAAGCCAAAATGTATTAGTTGTTTCGGACTTTTAGGCAACTTAAGCCTAAACGTTCATTCATTCAGCTCTCCGTTCAACACAAAATTTCCAATGAAAGAATACCTTTCAACAATTAAGTTGGCCATTCCTGACACACTAATTTGGTTTTGGCACTGTTGTATTGTCTTTTCAGTGTCATACTTTGATTCAGAGAAGCAAATTCTCCTTCAAATGAGTGGAATATCAGGATAGTTGTCTTTGAGAAATATTTGAACCCTAACCCTAACTAGCAAAACCCGAAGCTAGGGTTAGGGTTTTATTCCCATACAATGTAGACAGTTTTTGATGGTATGGCTGTGTTTTAGGGCTGAAAGGATACCTAGGAATGTAGTTCTTTCAATGTTTTCTCAACGTTTTTTTTCTGACCTATATGGCTGTATACAGTGCTCTGCCCGAAAAAGGAATGGTGTCTGAATTGATCTACAAGCAACAGTAAGAAAGAACCTGATTTAACTTTTAAACTCTTGCCATGGGCTTTGAAATCACAGGCATATTAATAGACAAAGCCAAAATGTATTAGTTGTTTCAGACTTTTAGGCAACTTAAGCCTAAACGTTCATTCATTCAGCACTCCGTTCAACACAAAATTTCCAATGAAAGAATACCTTTCAACAATTAAGTTGACCCTTCCTGACACACTAATTTGGTTTTGGCACTGTTGTATTGTCTTTTCAGACTCATACTTTGATTCAGAGAAGCAAATTTTCCAGTCAAATGAGTGGAATATTGAGATAGTTGTCTTTGAGAAATATTTGAACCCTAACCCTAAGTAGAAAACCCGAAGCTAGGGTTAGGGTTTTATTCCCATATAATGTAGACAGTTTTTGATGGCATGGCTGTGTTTTAGGGCTGAAAGGATACTTAGGAATGTAGTTCTTTCAATGTTTTCTCAACATTTTTTTCTGACCTATGTAGTGTTTCATAGCCGTTCAGAGACGCCAAATATGTAATCATAGTGGCTCTCTGAAGGCACCAGTTCTGTAGGGTTTGGGCATTTACTGAGACAATTATTAATTGTAGCAGTAAATCACAAAATTGATTCTTTTGATGGCTTTAGAATCCAACCATGCGACATAACTCAAACAACGCACACACACAGGTACTAATACACGAGGATACATTTATTAATACATAGAATATGCATATAAACCTAACAGATCTTATCGAGAGGGTTATCAGAATACAAAAGGTATATATTCAATCAGTTACGAAGTGTTACACATCAAGAGGACATACGTTCAGTATATCATTCATTAAGACCGTTTCGTAAATGAACTTGGTTATAACTTCTACATTAGATACTCAAAACAAGTACATAACTCTTAGGAATTAAATTGATATCAACTGGTTGGGATAACAATTGAATTCTCGAGCTGTAATGCATTGAAGTTGAATACTCATCCAATTTCTGGGGAATTCAGATCTCCTGCGGGCACAAACAATCAGCTGCAGGCTTGTTGCTGTCCAATCCGCGCTCTCTGGCTCCGTGCCAGGCTGTGCTGTGCGGCTTGCGACGGTGCGCTGCTGATGCTCGCTGACCGGCTAGTTAGTGTTGGCTTTAACTAGCAAAGTTTGTGCACAGGAGAAAAGATGACTGTGGATCCCAGCAAGTCAGGAAGAGGACCGGTTCGTTCCTGATGAAGAGCTAGTTCTGAATAGTGATTCAGTTGTCCACAGTTCCGACCTGTTCACGAGGCCTGCTGCTGGTTACTCTCTGGCAACCTCCACTCTAGACTCTTAGAACAAAGGAAAGTTCTGGCACTCGGACACACTGGCCGTTCCGTGGTTGTCCGGGCTGAGTCTCAGGATGGTCAGGAGGCGCGCTGCGAGAATGTCCTGCCCTTGGGAGCCTTCTGCTCCTGGGCCGTCCTGCCCTGGAATTCTCCTTTGAATTCCCTTTAGAACAGTCCACAGAATCCTCTCCAGAATCTTACTGAATCTCCCAAATCTGAATCTTGTTGAATCTGAATCTTGTTGAATCTGAATCTTGTTGAATCTCTCAGGCTCTCTGTGTTGCCTGTTTTTACCTGGAGGAACTTCAGCTCGTTGATTGGCTGAAAGTTCCATGGGCATCAGAGTCCCACGTGGGTTACTCAGCCCTACCAGTCCCTGATTGGTTGATCAAGGTGAGATATGAGTCACTTAGTCCTGACACTTAGTAATGCAGTCCAGATGTCCATCCGGCACTCCCTAGACTGATAGGCGCCAGTGGATGACCATTGATCATGATAGCCAGACTTAGCTAAGTGCATCCCCCTTTGGGAGCTGTCCTAGGAAACCTTAAATCATCTTGCATGAATAGTTTCTCTGTGGCTGCACCACAGAGATGAACAGAGAAATGGGGCCTCATTTGGGAAGCTCAGAAACACTTAATTCTGCCTTATTATTAAGCCTCGCCGCTACACCTATATGGCTGTATACAGTGCTCTGCCCGAAAAAGGAATGGTGTCTGAATTGATCTACAAGCAACAGTAAGAAAGAACCTTATTTAACTTTTAAACTCTTGCTTTGGGCTTTGAAATCACAGGCATATTAATAGACAAAGCCAAAATGTATTAGTTGTTTCGTACTTTTAGGCAACTTAAGCCTAAACGTTCATTCATTCAGCACTCTGTTCAACACAAAATTTCCAATAAAAGAATACCTTTCAACAATTAAGTTGACCATTCCTGACACACTAATTTGGTTTTGGCAGAGTTGTTTTGTCTTTTCAGACTCATACTTTGATTCAGAGAAGCAAATTTTACAGTCAAATGAGTGGAATATTGAGATACTTGTCTTTGACAAATATTTGAACCCTAACCCTAACTAGGAAAACCCGAAGCTAGGGTTAGGGTTTTATTCCCATACAATATAGACAGTTTTTGATGGCATGGCTGTGTTTTAGGGCTGAAAGGATACTTAGGAATGTAGTTCTTTCAATGTTTTCTCAACGTTTTTTTCTGACCTATATGGCTGTATACAGTGCTCTGCCCGAAAAAGGAATGGTGTCTGAATTGATCTACAAGCAACAGTAAGAAAGAACCTGATTTAACTTTTAAACTCTTGCCATGGGCTTTGATATCACAGGCATATTAATAGACAAAGCCAAAATGTATTAGTTGTTTCAGACATTTAGGCAACTTAAGCCTAAACGTTCATTCATTCAGCACTCCGTTCAACACAAAATTTCCAATGAAAGAATACCTTTCAACAATTAAGTTGACCCTTCCTGACACACTAATTTGGTTTTGGCACTGTTGTATTGTCTTTTCAGACTCATACTTTGATTCAGAGAAGCAAATTTTCCAGTCAAATGAGTGGAATATTGAGATAGTTGTCTTTGAGAAATATTTGAACCCTAACCCTAACTAGAAAACCCGAAGCTAGGGTTAGGGTTTTATTCCCATATAATGTAGACAGTTTTTGATGGCATGGCTGTGTTTTAGGGCTGAAAGGATACTTAGGAATGTAGTTCTTTCAATGTTTTCTCAACATTTTTTTCTGACCTATATGGCTGTATACAGTGCTCTGCCCGAAAAAGGAATGGTGTCTGAATTGATCTACAAGCAACAGTAAGAAAGAACCTTATTTAACTTTTAAACTCTTGCTTTGGGCTTTGAAATCACAGGCATATTAATAGACAAAGCCAAAATGTATTAGTTGTTTCGGACTTTGAGGCAACTTAAGCCTAAACGTTCATTCATTCAGCACTCCGTTCAACACAAAATTTCCAATGAAATAATACCTTTCAACAATTAAGTTGACCATTCCTGACACACTAATTTGGTTTTGGCACTGTTGTATTGTCTTTTCAGACTCATACTTTGATTCAGAGAAGCAAATTCTCCTTCAAATGAGTGGAATATCAGGATAGTTGTCTTTGAGAAATATTTGAACCCTAACCCTAACTAGCAAAACCCGAAGCTAGGGTTAGGGTTTTATTCCCATACAATGTAGACAGTTTTTGATGGTATGGCTGTGTTTTAGGGCTGAAAGGATACCTAGGAATGTAGTTCTTTCAATGTTTTCTCAACGTTTTTTTCTGACCTATATGGCTGTATACAGTGCTCTGCCCGAAAAAGGAATGGTGTCTGAATTGATCTACAAGCAACAGTAAGAAAGAACCTGATTTAACTTTTAAACTCTTGCCATGGGCTTTGAAATCACAGGCATATTAATAGACAAAGCCAAAATATATTAGTTGTTTCAGACTTTTAGGCAACTTAAGCCTAAACGTTCATTCATTCAGCACTCCGTTCAACACAAAATTTCCAATGAAAGAATACCTTTCAACAATTAAGTTGACCCTTCCTGACACACTAATTTGGTTTTGGCACTGTTGTATTGTCTTTTCAGACTCATACTTTGATTCAGAGAAGCAAATTTTCCAGTCAAATGAGTGGAATATTGAGATAGTTGTCTTTGAGAAATATTTGAACCCTAACCCTAAGTAGAAAACCCGAAGCTAGGGTTAGGGTTTTATTCCCATATAATGTAGACAGTTTTTGATGGCATGGCTGTGTTTTAGGGCTGAAAGGATACTTATGAATGTAGTTCTTTCAATGTTTTCTCAACATTTTTTTCTGACCTATATGGCTGTATACAGTGCTCTGCCCGAAAAAGGAATGGTGTCTGAATTGATCTACAAGCAACAGTAAGAAAGAACCTTATTTAACTTTTAAACTCTTGCTTTGGGCTTTGAAATCACAGGCATATTAATAGACAAAGCCAAAATGTATTAGTTGTTTCGGACTTTGAGGCAACTTAAGCCTAAACGTTCATTCATTCAGCACTCCGTTCAACACAAAATTTCCAATGAAAGAATACCTTTCAACAATTAAGTTGGCCATTCCTGACACACTAATTTGGTTTTGGCACTGTTGTATTGTCTTTTCAGTGTCATACTTTGATTCAGAGAAGCAAATTCTCCTTCAAATGAGTGGAATATCAGGATAGTTGTCTTTGAGAAATATTTGAACCCTAACCCTAACTAGCAAAACCCGAAGCTAGGGTTAGGGTTTTATTCCCATACAATGTAGACAGTTTTTGATGGTATGGCTGTGTTTTAGGGCTGAAAGGATACCTAGGAATGTAGTTCTTTCAATGTTTTCTCAACGTTTTTTTCTGACCTATATGGCTGTATACAGTGCTCTGCCCGAAAAAGGAATGGTGTCTGAATTGATCTACAAGCAACAGTAAGAAAGAACCTGATTTAACTTTTAAACTCTTGCCATGGGCTTTGAAATCACAGGCATATTAATAGACAAAGCCAAAATGTATTAGTTGTTTCAGACTTTTAGGCAACTTAAGCCTAAACGTTCATTCATTCAGCACTCCGTTCAACACAAAATTTCCAATGAAAGAATACCTTTCAACAATTAAGTTGACCCTTCCTGACACACTAATTTGGTTTTGGCACTGTTGTATTGTCTTTTCAGACTCATACTTTGATTCAGAGAAGCAAATTTTCCAGTCAAATGAGTGGAATATTGAGATAGTTGTCTTTGAGAAATATTTGAACCCTAACCCTAAGTAGAAAACCCGAAGCTAGGGTTAGGGTTTTATTCCCATATAATGTAGACAGTTTTTGATGGCATGGCTGTGTTTTAGGGCTGAAAGGATACTTATGAATGTAGTTCTTTCAATGTTTTCTCAACATTTTTTTCTGACCTATATGGCTGTATACAGTGCTCTGCCCGAAAAAGGAATGGTGTCTGAATTGATCTACAAGCAACAGTAAGAAAGAACCTTATTTAACTTTTAAACTCTTGCTTTGGGCTTTGAAATCACAGGCATATTAATAGACAAAGCCAAAATGTATTAGTTGTTTCGGACTTTGAGGCAACTTAAGCCTAAACGTTCATTCATTCAGCACTCCGTTCAACACAAAATTTCCAATGAAAGAATACCTTTCAACAATTAAGTTGACCATTCCTGACACACTAATTTGGTTTTGGCACTGTTGTATTGTCTTTTCAGTGTCATACTTTGATTCAGAGAAGCAAAGTTTCCAGTCAAATGAGTGGAATATTGAGATAGTTGTCTTTGAGAAGTAATTGAACCCTAACCCTAACTAGCAAAACCCGAAGCTAGGGTTAGGGTTTTATTCCCATACAATGTAGACAGTTTTTGATGTGTTTTAGGGCTGAAAGGATACCTAGGAATGTAGTTCTTTCAGTGTTTTCTCAACGTTTTTTTCTGACCTATATGGCTGTATACAGTGCTCTGCCCGAAAAAGGAATGGTGTCTGAATTGATCTACAAGCAACAGTAAGAAAGAACCTTATTTAACTTTTAAACTCTTGCTTTGGGCTTTGAAATCACAGGCATATTAATAGACAAAGCCAAAATGTATTAGTTGTTTCGGACTTTTAGCAACTTAAGCCTAAACGTTCATTCATTCAGCACTCTGTTTAACACAAAATTTCCAATGAAAGAATACCTTTCAACAATTAATTTGACCATTCCTGACACACTAATTTGGTTTTGGCACTGTTGTATTGTCTTTTCAGACTCATACTTTGATTCAGAGAAGCAAATTTTCCAGTCAAATGAGTGGAATATTGAGATAGTTGTCTTTGAGAAATATTTGAACCCTAACCCTAACTAGGAAAACCCGAAGCTAGGGTTAGGGTTTTATTCCCATACGATGTAGACAGTTTTTGATGGCATGGCTGTGTTTTAGGGCTGAAAGGATACTTAGGAATGTTGTTCTTTCAATGTTTTCTCAACATTTTTTTCTGACCTATATGGCTGTATACAGTGCTCTGCCCGAAAAAGGAATGGTGTCTGAATTGATCTACAAGCAACAGTAAGAAAGAACCTGATTTAACTTTTAAACTCTTGCCATGGGCTTTGAAATCACAGGCATATTAATAGACAAAGCCAAAATGTATTAGTTGATTCCGACTTTTAGGCTACTTAAGCCTGAACGTTCATTCATTCAGCACTGCGTTCAACACAAAATTTCCAATGAAAGAATACCTTTCAACAATTAAGTTGGCCATTCCTGACACACTAATTTGGTTTTGGCACTGTTGTATTGTCTTTTCATTGTCATACTTTGATTCAGAGAAGCAAATTCTCCTTCAAATAAGTGGAATATTAGGATAGTTGTCTTTGAGAAATATTTGAACCCTAACCCTAACTAGGAAAACCCGAAGCTAGGGTTAGGGTTTTATTCCCATACAATATAGACAGTTTTTGATGGCATGGCTGTGTTTTAGGGCTGAAAGGATACTTAGGAATGTTGTTCTTTCAATCTTTTCTCAACATTTTTTTCTGACCTATATGGCTGTATACAGTGCTCTGCCCGAAAAAGGAATGGTGTCTGAATTGATCTACAAGCAACAGTAAGAAAGAACCTGATTTAACTTTTAAACTCTTGCCATGGGCTTTGAAATCACAGGCATATTAATAGACAAAGCCAAAATGTATTAGTTGTTTCCGACTTTTAGGCAACTTAAGCCTAAACGTTCATTCATTCAGCTCTCCGTTCAACACAAAATTTCCAATGAAAGAATACCTTTTAAACAATTAAGTTGGCCATTCCTGACACACTAATTTGGTTTTGGCACTGTTGTATTGTCTTTTCAGTGTCATACTTTGATTCAGAGAAGCAAATTCTCCTTCAAATGAGTGGAATATTAGGATAGTTGTCTTTGAGAAATATTTGAACCCTAACCCTAACTAGCAAAACCAGAAGCTAGGGTTAGGGTTTTATTCCCATACAATGTAGACAGTTTTTGATGGTATGGCTGTGTTTTAGGGCTGAAAGGATACCTAGGAATGTAGTTCTTTCAATGTTTTCTCAACGTTTTTTTCTGACCTATATGGCTGTATACAGTGCTCTGCCCGAAAAAGGAATGGTGTCTGAATTGATCTACAAGCAACAGTAAGAAAGAACCTTATTTAACTTTTAAACTCTTGCTTTGGGCTTTGAAATCACAGGCATATTAATAGACAAAGCCAAAAAGTATTAGTTGTTTCGGACTTATAGCAACTTAAGCCTAAACGTTCATTCATTCAGCACTCTGTTTAACACAAAATTTCCAATGAAAGAATACCTTTCAACAATTAAGTTGACCATTCCTGACACACTAATTTGGTTTTGGCACTGTTGTATTGTCTTTTCAGACTCATACTTTGATTCAGAGAAGCAAATTTTCCAGTCAAATGAGTGGAATATTGAGATAGTTGTCTTTGAGAAATATTTGAACCCTAACCCTAACTAGGAAAACCCGAAGCTAGGGTTAGGGTTTTATTCCCATACGATGTAGACAGTTTTTGATGGCATGGCTGTGTTTTAGGGCTGAAAGGATACTTAGGAATGTTGTTCTTTCAATGTTTTCTCAACATTTTTTTCTGACCTATATGGCTGTATACAGTGCTCTGCCCGAAAAAGGAATGGTGTCTGAATTGATCTACAAGCAACAGTAAGAAAGAACCTGATTTAACTTTTAAACTCTTGCCATGGGCTTTGAAATCACAGGCATATTAATAGACAAAGCCAAAATGTATTAGTTGATTCCGACTTTTAGGCTACTTAAGCCTAAACGTTCATTCATTCAGCACTCCGTTCAACACAAAATTTCCAATGAAAGAATACCTTTCAACAATTAAGTTGGCCATTCCTGACACACTAATTTGGTTTTGGCACTGTTGTATTGTCTTTTCAGTGTCATACTTTGATTCAGAGAAGCAAATTCTCCTTCAAATAAGTGGAATATTAGGATAGTTGTCTTTGAGAAATATTTGAACCCTAACCCTAATTAGAAAACCCGAAGCTATGGTTAGGGTTTTATTCCCATATAATGTAGACAGTTTTTGATGGCATGGCTGTGTTTTAGGGCTGATTGGATACTTAGGAATGTAGTTCTTTCAATGTTTTCTCAACATTTTTTTTTGACCTATATGGCTGTATACAGTGCTCTGCCCGAAAAAGGAATGGTGTCTGAATTGATCTACAAGCAACAGTAAGAAAGAACCTGATTTAACTATTAAGCTCTTGCCATGGGCTTTGAAATCACAGGCATATTAATAGACAAAGCCAAAATGTATTAGTTGTTTCGGACTTTTAGGCAACTTAAGCCTAAACGTTCATTCATTCAGCTCTCCGTTCAACACAAAATTTCCAATGAAAGAATACCTTTCAACAATTAAGTTGGCCATTCCTGACACACTAATTTGGTTTTGGCACTGTTGTATTGTCTTTTCAGTGTCATACTTTGATTCAGAGAAGCAAATTCTCCTTCAAATGAGTGGAATATTAGGATAGTTGTCTTTGAGAAATATTTGAACCCTAACCCTAACTAGCAAAACCCGAAGCTATGGTTAGGGTTTTATTCCCATACAATGTAGACAGTTTTTGATGGCATGGCTGTGTTTTAGGGCTGAAAGGATACTTAGGAATGTTGTTTTTTCAATGATTTCTCAACATTTTTTTCTGACCTATATGGCTGTATACAGTGCTCTGCCCGAAAAAGGAATGGTGTCTGAATTGATCTACAAGCAATAGTAAGAAAGAACCTTATTTAACTTTTAAACTCTTGCTTTGGGCTTTGAAATCACAGGCATATTAATAGACAAAGCCAAAATGTATTAGTTGTTTCGGACTTTGAGGCAACTTAAGCCAAAACGTTCATTCATTCAGCACTCCGTTCAACACAAAATTTCCAATGAAAGAATACATTTCAACAATTAAGTTGACCATTCCTGACACACTAATTTGGTTTTGGCACTGTTGTATTGTCTTTTCAGACTCATACTTTGATTCAGAGAAGCAAATTCTCCTTCAAATAAGTGCAATATTAGGATAGTTGTCTTTGAGAAATATTTGAACCCTAACCCTAACTAGCAAAACCCGAAGCTAGGGTTAGGGTTTTATTCCCATACAATGTAGACAGTTTTTGATGGTATGGCTGTGTTTTAGGGCTGAAAGGATACCTAGGAATGTAGTTCTTTCACTGTTTTCTCAACATTTTTTTCTGACCTATATGGCTGTATACTTTGCTCTGCCCGAAAAAGGAATGGTGTCTGAATTGATCTACAAGCAACAGTAAGAAAGAACCTGATTTAACTTTTAAACTCTTGCCATGGGGTTTGAAATCACAGGCATATTAATAGACAAAGCCAAAATGTATTAGTTGTTTCGGACTTTGAGGCAACTTAAGCCTAAACGTTCATTCATTCAGCACTCCGTTCAACACAAAATTTCCAATGAAAGAATGCCTTTCAACAATTAAGTTGACCATTCCTGACACACTAATTTGGTTTTGGCACTGTTGTATTGTCTTTTCAGACTCATACTTTGATTCAGAGAAGCAAATTTTCCAGTCAAATGAGTGGAATATTGAGATAGTTGTCTTTGAGAAATATTTGAACCCTAACCCTAACTAGGAAAACCCGAAGCTAGGGTTAGGGTTTTATTCCCATACGATGTAGACAGTTTTTGATGGCATGGCTGTGTTTTAGGGCTGAAAGGATACTTAGGAATGTTGTTCTTTCAATGTTTTCTCAACATTTTTTTCTGACCTATATGGCTGTATACAGTGCTCTGCCCGAAAAAGGAATGGTGTCTGAATTGATCTACAAGCAACAGTAAGAAAGAACCTGATTTAACTTTTAAACTCTTGCCATGGGCTTTGAAATCACAGGCATATTAATAGACAAAGCCAAAATGTATTAGTTGATTCCGACTTTTAGGCTACTTAAGCCTAAACGTTCATTCATTCAGCACTCCGTTCAAATGGTGTCTGAATTGATCTACAAGCAATAGTAAGAAAGAACCTTCTTTAACTTTTAAACTCTTGCTTTGGGCTTTGAAATCACAGGCATATTAATAGACAAAGCCAAAATGTATTAGTTGTTTCGGACTTTGAGGAAACTTAAGCCAAAACGTTCATTCATTCAGCAGTCCGTTCAACACAAAATTTCCAATGAAAGAATACATTTCAACAATTAAGTTGACCATTCCTGACACACTAATTTGGTTTTGGCACTGTTGTATTGTCTTTTCAGACTCATACTTTGATTCAGAGAAGCAAATTCTCCTTCAAATAAGTGCAATATTAGGATAGTTGTCTTTGAGAAATATTTGAACCCTAACCCTAACTAGCAAAACCCGAAGCTAGGGTTAGGGTTTTATTCCCATACAATGTAGACAGTTTTTGATGGCATGGCTGTGTTTTAGGGCTGAAAGGATACCTAGGAATGTAGTTCTTTCACTGTTTTCTCAACATTTTTTTCTGACCTATATGGCTGTATACTTTGCTCTGCCCGAAAAAGGAATGGTGTCTGAATTGATCTACAAGCAACAGTAAGAAAGAACCTGATTTAACTTTTAAACTCTTGCCATGGGGTTTGAAATCACAGGCATATTAATAGACAAAGCCAAAATGTATTAGTTGTTTCGGACTTTGAGGCAACTTAAGCCTAAACGTTCATTCATTCAGCACTCCGTTCAACACAAAATTTCCAATGAAAGAATGCCTTTCAACAATTAAGTTGACCATTCCTGACACACTAATTTGGTTTTGGCACTGTTGTATTGTCTTTTCAGACTCATACTTTGATTCAGAGAAGCAAATTTTCCAGTCAAATGAGTGGAATATTGAGATAGTTGTCTTTGAGAAATATTTGAACCCTAACCCTAACTAGGAAAACCCGAAGCTAGGGTTAGGGTTTTATTCCCATACAATGTAGAGAGTTTTTGATGGCATGGCTGTGTTTTAGGGCTGAAAGGATACTTAGGAATGTTGTTCTTTCAATGATTTCTCAACATTTTTTTCTGACCTATATGGCTGTATACAGTGCTCTGCCCGAAAAAGGAATGGTGTCTGAATTGATCTACAAGCAATAGTAAGAAAGAACCTTATTTAACTTTTAAACTCTTGCTTTGGGCTTTGAAATCACAGGCATATTAATAGACAAAGCCAAAATGTATTAGTTGTTTCGGACTTTTAGGCAACTTAAGCCTAAACGTTCATTCATTCAGCTCTCCGTTCAACACAAAATTTCCAATGAAAGAATACCTTTCAACAATTAAGTTGGCCATTCCTGACACACTAATTTGGTTTTGGCACTGTTGTATTGTCTTTTCAGTGTCATACTTTGATTCAGAGAAGCAAATTCTCCTTCAAATGAGTGGAATATTAGGATAGTTGTCTTTGAGAAATATTTGAACCCTAACCCTAACTAGCAAAACCCGAAGCTAGGGTTAGGGTTTTATTCCCATACAATGTAGACAGTTTTTGATGGCATGGCTGTGTTTTAGGGCTGAAAGGATACTTAAGAATGTTGTTCTTTCAATGATTTCTCAACATTTTTTTCTGACCTATATGGCTGTATACAGTGCTCTGCCCGAAAAAGGAATGGTGTCTGAATTGATCTACAAGCAATAGTAAGAAAGAACCTTATTTAACTTTTAAACTCTTGCTTTGGGCTTTGAAATCACAGGCATATTAATAGACAAAGCCAAAATGTATTAGTTGTTTCGGACTTTGAGGCAACTTAAGCCAAAACGTTCATTCATTCAGCACTCCGTTCAACACAAAATTTCCAATGAAAGAATACATTTCAACAATTAAGTTGACCATTCCTGACACAATAATTTGGTTTTGGCACTGTTGTATTGTCTTTTCAGACTCATACTTTGATTCAGAGAAGCAAATTCTCCTTCAAATAAGTGCAATATTAGGATAGTTGTCTTTGAGAAATATTTTAACCCTAACCCTAACCAGAAAACCCAAAGCTAGGGTTAGGGTTTTATTCCCATATAATGTAAACAGTTTTTGATGGCATGGCTGTGTTTTAGGGCTGATTGGATACTTAGGAATGTAGTTCTTTCAATGTTTTCTCAACATTTTTTTTTGACCTATATGGCTGTATACAGTGCTCTGCCCGAAAAAGGAATGGTGTCTGAATTGATCTACAAGCAACAGTAAGAAAGAACCTGATTTAACTATTAAGCTCTTGCCATGGGCTTTGAAATCACAGGCATATTAATAGACAAAGCCAAAATGTATTAGTTGTTTCGGACTTTTAGGCAACTTAAGCCTAAACGTTCATTCATTCAGCTCTCCGTTCAGCACAAAATTTCCAATGAAAGAATACCTTTCAACAATTAAGTTGGCCATTCCTGACACACTAATTTGGTTTTGGCACTGTTGTATTGTCTTTTCAGTGTCATACTTTGATTCAGAGAAGCAAATTCTCCTTCAAATGAGTGGAATATTAGGATAGTTGTCTTTGAGAAATATTTGAACCCTAACCCTAACTAGCAAAACCCGAAGCTAGGGTTAGGGTTTTATTCCCATACAATGTAGACAGTTTTTGATGGTATGGCTGTGTTTTAGGGCTGAAAGGATACCTAGGAATGTAGTTCTTTCACTGTTTTCTCAACATTTTTTTCTGACCTATATGGCTGTATACAGTGCTCTGCCCGAAAAGGGAATGGTGTCTGAATTGATCTACAAGCAACAGTAAGAAAGAACCTGATTTAACTTTTAAACTCTTGCTTTGGGCTTTGAAATCACAGGCATATTAATAGACAAAGCCAAAATGTATTAGTTGTTTCGGACTTTTAGCAACTTAAGCCTAAACGTTCATTCATTCAGCACTCCGTTCAACACAAAATTTCCAATGAAAGAATACCTTTCAACAATTAAGTTGACCATTCCTGACACACTAATTTGGTTTTGGCACTGTTGTATTGTCTTTTCAGACTCATACTTTGATTCAGAGAAGCAAATTTTCCAGTCAAATGAGTGGAATATTGAGATAGTTGTCTTTGAGAAATATTTGAACCCTAACCCTAACTAGGAAAAACCGAAGCTAGGGTTAGGGTTTTATTCCCATACAATGTACACAGTTCTTGATGGCATGGCTGTGTTTTAGGGCTGAAAGGATACTTAGGAATGTTGTTCTTTCAATGTTTTCTCAACATTTTTTTCTGACCTATATGGCTGTATACAGTGCTCTGCCCGAAAAAGGAATGGTGTCTGAATTGATCTACAAGCAACAGTAAGAAAGAACCTGATTTAACTATTAAGCTCTTGCCATGGGCTTTGAAATCACAGGCATATTAATAGACAAAGCCAAAATGTATTAGTTGTTTCGGACTTTTAGGGAACTTAAGCCTAAACGTTCATTCATTCAGCTCTCCGTTCAACACAAAATTTCCAATGAAAGAATACCTTTCAACAATTAAGTTGGCCATTCCTGACACACTAATTTGGTTTTGGCACTGTTGTATTGTCTTTTCAGTGTCATACTTTGATTCAGAGAAGCAAATTCTCCTTCAAATGAGTGGAATATTAGGATAGTTGTCTTTGAGAAATATTTGAACCCTAACCCTGACTAGCAAAACCCGAAACTAGGGTTAGGGTTTTATTCCCATACAATGTAGACAGTTTTTGATGGTATGGCTGTGTTTTAGGGCTGAAAGGATACCTAGGAATGTAGTTCTTTCACTGTTTTCTCAACATTTTTTTCTGACCTATATGGCTGTATACAGTGCTCTGCCCGAAAAAGGAATGGTGTCTGAATTGATCTACAAGCAACAGTAAGAAAGAACCTGATTTAACTTTTAAACTCTTGCCATGGGCTTTGAAATCACAGGCATATTAATAGACAAAGCCAAAATGTATTAGTTGTTTCGGACTTTTAGGCAACTTAAGCCTAAACGTTCATTCATTCAGCTCTCCGTTCAACACAAAATTTCCAATGAAAGAATACCTTTCAACAATTAAGTTGGCCATTCCTGACACAATAATTTGGTTTTGGCACTGTTGTATTGTCTTTTCAGACTCATACTTTGATTCAGAGAAGCAAATTCTCCTTCAAATAAGTGCAATATTAGGATAGTTGTCTTTGAGAAATATTTTAACCCTAACCCTAACCAGAAAACCCAAAGCTAGGGTTAGGGTTTTATTCCCATATAATGTAAACAGTTTTTGATGGCATGGCTGTGTTTTAGGGCTGATTGGATACTTAGGAATGTAGTTCTTTCAATGTTTTCTCAACATTTTTTTTTGACCTATATGGCTGTATACAGTGCTCTGCCCGAAAAAGGAATGGTGTCTGAATTGATCTACAAGCAACAGTAAGAAAGAACCTGATTTAACTATTAAGCTCTTGCCATGGGCTTTGAAATCACAGGCATATTAATAGACAAAGCCAAAATGTATTAGTTGTTTCGGACTTTTAGGGAACTTAAGCCTAAACGTTCATTCATTCAGCTCTCCGTTCAGCACAAAATTTCCAATGAAAGAATACCTTTCAACAATTAAGTTGGCCATTCCTGACACACTAATTTGGTTTTGGCACTGTTGTATTGTCTTTTCAGTGTCATACTTTGATTCAGAGAAGCAAATTCTCCTTCAAATGAGTGGAATATTAGGATAGTTGTCTTTGAGAAATATTTGAACCCTAACCCTAACTAGCAAAACCCGAAGCTAGGGTTAGGGTTTTATTCCCATACAATGTAGACAGTTTTTGATGGTATGGCTGTGTTTTAGGGCTGAAAGGATACCTAGGAATGTAGTTCTTTCACTGTTTTCTCAACATTTTTTTCTGACCTATATGGCTGTATACAGTGCTCTGCCCGAAAAGGGAATGGTGTCTGAATTGATCTACAAGCAACAGTAAGAAAGAACCTGATTTAACTTTTAAACTCTTGCTTTGGGCTTTGAAATCACAAGGATATTAATAGACAAAGCCAAAATGTATTAGTTGTTTCGGACTTTTAGCAACTTAAGCCTAAACGTTCATTCATTCAGCACTCCGTTCAACACAAAATTTCCAATGAAAGAATACCTTTCAACAATTAAGTTGACCATTCCTGACACACTAATTTGGTTTTGGCACTGTTGTATTGTCTTTTCAGACTCATACTTTGATTCAGAGAAGCAAATTTTCCAGTCAAATGAGTGGAATATTGAGATAGTTGTCTTTGAGAAATATTTGAACCCTAACCCTAACTAGGAAAAACCGAAGCTAGGGTTAGGGTTTTATTCCCATACAATGTACACAGTTCTTGATGGCATGGCTGTGTTTTAGGGCTGAAAGGATACTTAGGAATGTTGTTCTTTCAATGTTTTCTCAACATTTTTTTCTGACCTATATGGCTGTATACAGTGCTCTGCCCGAAAAAGGAATGGTGTCTGAATTGATCTACAAGCAACAGTAAGAAAGAACCTGATTTAACTATTAAGCTCTTGCCATGGGCTTTGAAATCACAGGCATATTAATAGACAAAGCCAAAATGTATTAGTTGTTTCGGACTTTTAGGGAACTTAAGCCTAAACGTTCATTCATTCAGCTCTCCGTTCAACACAAAATTTCCAATGAAAGAATACCTTTCAACAATTAAGTTGGCCATTCCTGACACACTAATTTGGTTTTGGCACTGTTGTATTGTCTTTTCAGTGTCATACTTTGATTCAGAGAAGCAAATTCTCCTTCAAATGAGTGGAATATTAGGATAGTTGTCTTTGAGAAATATTTGAACCCTAACCCTGACTGGCAAAACCCGAAACTAGGGTTAGGGTTTTATTCCCATACAATGTAGACAGTTTTTGATGGTATGGCTGTGTTTTAGGGCTGAAAGGATACCTAGGAATGTAGTTCTTTCACTGTTTTCTCAACATTTTTTTCTGACCTATATGGCTGTATACAGTGCTCTGCCCGAAAAAGGAATGGTGTCTGAATTGATCTACAAGCAACAGTAAGAAAGAACCTGATTTAACTTTTAAACTCTTGCCATGGGCTTTGAAATCACAGGCATATTAATAGACAAAGCCAAAATGTATTAGTTGTTTCGGACTTTTAGGCAACTTAAGCCTAAACGTTCATTCATTCAGCTCTCCGTTCAACACAAAATTTCCAATGAAAGAATACCTTTCAACAATTAAGTTGGCCATTCCTGACACACTAATTTGGTTTTGGCACTGTTGTATTGTCTTTTCAGTGTCATACTTTGATTCAGAGAAGCAAATTCTCCTTCAAATTATTGGAATATTAGGATAGTTGTCTTTGAGAAATATTTGAACCCTAACCCTAACTAGGAAAACCTGAAACTAGGGTTAGGGTTTTATTCCCATACAATGTAGACAGTTTTTGATGGTATGGCTGTGTTTTAGGGCTGAAAGGATACCTAGGAATGTAGTTCTTTCAATGTTTTCTCAACGTTTTTTTCTGACCTATATGGCTGTATACAGTGCTCTGCCCGAAAAAGGAATGGTGTCTGAATTGATCTACAAGCAACAGTACGAAAGAACCTGATTTAACTTTTAAACTCTTGCTTTGGGCTTTGAAATCACAGGCATATTAATAGACAAAGCCAAAATGTATTAGTTGTTTCAGACTTTTAGGCAACTTAAGCCTAAACGTTCATTCATTCAGCTCTCCGTTCAACACAAAATTTCCAATGAAAGAATACCTTTCAACAATTAAGTTGGCCTTTCCTGACACACTAATTTGGTTTTGGCACTGTTGTATTGTCTTTTCAGTGTCATACTTTGATTCAGAGAAGCAAATTCTCCTTCAAATAAGTGCAATATTAGGATAGTTGTCTTTGAGAAATATTTTAACCCTAACCCTAACTAGAAAACCCAAAGGTAGGGTTAGGGTTTTATTCCCATATAATGTAGACAGTTTTTGATGGCATGGCTGTGTTTTAGGGCTGATTGGATACTTAGGAATGTAGTTCTTTCAATGTTTTCTCAACATTTTTTTTTGACCTATATGGCTGTATACAGTGCTCTGCCCGAAAAAGGAATGGTGTCTGAATTGATCTACAAGCAACAGTAAGAAAGAACCTGATTTAACTATTAAGCTCTTGCCATGGGCTTTGAAATCACAGGCATATTAATAGACAAAGCCAAAATGTATTAGTTGTTTCGGACTTTTAGGCAACTTAAGCCTAAACGTTCATTCATTCAGCACTCTGTTCAACACAAAATTTCCAATGAAAGAATACCTTTCAACAATTAAGTTGACCATTCCTGACACACTAATTTGGTTTTGGCACTGTTGTATTGTCTTTTCAGTGTCATACTTTGATTCAGAGAAGCAAATTCTCCTTCAAATAAGTGCAATATTAGGATAGTTGTCTTTGAGAAATATTTTAACCCTAACCCTAACTAGAAAACCCAAAGGTAGGGTTAGGGTTTTATTCCCATATAATGTAGACAGTTTTTGATGGCATGGCTGTGTTTTAGGGCTGAAAGGATACTTAGGAATGTTGTTCTTTCAATGATTTCTCAACATTTTTTTCTGACCTATATGGCTGTATACAGTGCTCTGCCCGAAAAAGGAATGGTGTCTGAATTGATCTACAAGCAACAGTAAGAAAGAACCTGATTTAACTATTAAGCTCTTGCCATGGGCTTTGAAATCACAGGCATATTAATAGACAAAGCCAAAATGTATTAGTTGTTTCGGACTTTTAGGCAACTTAAGCCTAAACGTTCATTCATTCAGCTCTCCGTTCAACACAAAATTTCCAATGAAAGAATACCTTTCAACAATTAAGTTGACCATTCCTGACACACTAATTTGGTTTTGGCACTGTTGTATTGTCTTTTCAGACTCATACTTTGATTCAGAGAAGCAAATTTTCCAGTCAAATGAGTGGAATATTGAGATAGTTGTCTTTGAGAAATATTTGAACCCTAACCCTAACTAGGAAAACCCTAAGCTAGGGTTAGGGTTTTATTCCCATACAATGTAGACAGTTTTTGATGGCATGGCTGTGTTTTAGGGCTGAAAGGATACTTAGGAATGTTGTTCTTTCAATGTTTTCTCAACATTTTTTTCTGACCTATATGGCTGTATACAGTGCTCTGCCCGAAAAAGGAATGGTGTCTGAATTGATCTACAAGCAACAGTAAGAAAGAACCTGATTTAACTTTTAAACTCTTGCCATGGGCTTTGAAATCACAGGCATATTAATAGACAAAGCCAAAATGTATTAGTTGTTTCGGACTTTTAGGGAACTTAAGCCTAAACGTTCATTCATTCAGCTCTCCGTTCAACACAAAATTTCCAATGAAAGAATACCTTTCAACAATTAAGTTGGCCATTCCTGACACACTAATTTGGTTTTGGCACTGTTGTATTGTCTTTTCAGTGTCATACTTTGATTCAGAGAAGCAAATTCTCCTTCAAATGAGTGGAATATTAGGATAGTTGTCTTTGAGAAATATTTGAACCCTAACCCTAACTAGCAAAACCTGAAACTAGGGTTAGGGTTTTATTCCCATACAATGTAGACAGTTTTTGATGGTATGGCTGTGTTTTAGGGCAGAAAGGATACCTAGGAATGTAGTTCTTTCAATGTTTTCTCAACGTTTTTTTCTGACCTATATGGCTGTATACAGTGCTCTGCCCGAAAAGGGAATGGTGTCTGAATTGATCTACAAGCAACAGTAAGAAAGAACCTGATTTAACTTTTAAACTCTTGCCATGGGCTTTGAAATCACAGGCATATTAATAGACAAAGCCAAAATGTATTAGTTGTTTCGGACTTTTAGGGAACTTAAGCCTAAACGTTCATTCATTCAGCTCTCCGTTCAACACAAAATTTCCAATGAAAGAATACCTTTCAACAATTAAGTTGGCCATTCCTGACACACTAATTTGGTTTTGGCACTGTTGTATTGTCTTTTCAGTGTCATACTTTGATTCAGAGAAGCAAATTCTCCTTCAAATGAGTGGAATATTAGGATAGTTGTCTTTGAGAAATATTTGAACCCTAACCCTAACTAGCAAAACCTGAAACTAGGGTTAGGGTTTTATTCCCATACAATGTAGACAGTTTTTGATGGTATGGCTGTGTTTTAGGGCAGAAAGGATACCTAGGAATGTAGTTCTTTCAATGTTTTCTCAACGTTTTTTTCTGACCTATATGGCTGTATACAGTGCTCTGCCCGAAAAGGGAATGGTGTCTGAATTGATCTACAAGCAACAGTAAGAAAGAACCTGATTTAACATTTAAACTCTTGCTTTGGGCTTTGAAATCACAGGCATATTAATAGACAAAGCCAAAATGTATTAGTTGTTTCGGACTTTGAGGCAACTTAAGCCTAAACGTTCATTCATTCAGCACTCCGTTCAACACAAAATTTCCAATGAAAGAATACCTTTCAACAATTAAGTTGACCATTCCTGACACACTAATTTGGTTTTGGCACTGTTGTATTGTCTTTTCAGACTCATACTTTGATTCAGAGAAGCAAATTCTCCTTCAAATGAGTGGAATATTAGGATAGTTGTCTTTGAGAAATATTTGAACCCTAACCCTGACTAGCAAAACCCGAAACTAGGGTTAGGGTTTTATTCCCATACAATGTAGACAGTTTTTGATGGTATGGCTGTGTTTTAGGGCTGAAAGGATACCTAGGAATGTAGTTCTTTCACTGTTTTCTCAACATTTTTTTCTGACCTATATGGCTGTATACAGTGCTCTGCCCGAAAAAGGAATGGTGTCTGAATTGATCTACAAGCAACAGTAAGAAAGAACCTGATTTAACTTTTAAACTCTTGCCATGGGCTTTGAAATCACAGGCATATTAATAGACAAAGCCAAAATGTATTAGTTGTTTCGGACTTTTAGGCAACTTAAGCCTAAACGTTCATTCATTCAGCTCTCCGTTCAACACAAAATTTCCAATGAAAGAATACCTTTCAACAATTAAGTTGGCCATTCCTGACACACTAATTTGGTTTTGGCACTGTTGTATTGTCTTTTCAGTGTCATACTTTGATTCAGAGATGCAAATTCTCCTTCAAATGAGTGGAATATTAGGATAGTTGTCTTTGAGAAATATTTGAACCCTAACCCTAACTAGGAAAACCTGAAACTAGGGTTAGGGTTTTATTCCCATACAATGTAGACAGTTTTTGATGGTATGGCTGTGTTTTAGGGCTGAAAGGATACCTAGGAATGTAGTTCTTTCAATGTTTTCTCAACGTTTTTTTCTGACCTATATGGCTGTATACAGTGCTCTGCCCGAAAAAGGAATGGTGTCTGAATTGATCTACAAGCAACAGTACGAAAGAACCTGATTTAACTTTTAAACTCTTGCTTTGGGCTTTGAAATCACAGGCATATTAATAGACAAAGCCAAAATGTATTAGTTGTTTCGGACTTTGAGGCAACTTAAGCCTAAACATTCATTCATTCAGCACTCCGTTCAACACAAAATTTCCAATGAAAGAATACCTTTCAACAATTAAGTTGACCATTCCTGACACACTAATTTGGTTTTGGCACTGTTGTATTGTCTTTTCAGACTCATACTTTGATTCAGAGAAGCAAATTTTCCAGTCAAATGAGTGGAATATTGAGATAGTTGTCTTTGAGAAATATTTGAACCCTAACCCTAACTAGGAAAACCCAAAGCTAGGGTTAGGGTTTTATTCCCATACAATGTAGACAGTTTTTGATGGCATGGCTGTGTTTTAGGGCTGAAAGGATACTTAGGAATGTTGTTCTTTCAATGTTTTCTCAACATTTTTTTCTGACCTATATGGCTGTATACAGTGCTCTGCCCGAAAAAGGAATGGTGTCTGAATTGATCTACAAGCAACAGTAAGAAAGAACCTGATTTAACTTTTAAACTCTTGCCATGGGCTTTGAAATCACAGGCATATTAATAGACAAAGCCAACATGTATTAGTTGTTTCGGACTTTTAGGGAACTTAAGCCTAAACGTTCATTCATTCAGCTCTCCGTTCAACACAAAATTTCCAATGAAAGAATACCTTTCAACAATTAAGTTGGCCATTCCTGACACACTAATTTGGTTTTGGCACTGTTGTATTGTCTTTTCAGTGTCATACTTTGATTCAGAGAAGCAAATTCTCCTTCAAATGAGTGGAATATTAGGATAGTTGTCTTTGAGAAATATTTGAACCCTAACCCTAACTAGCAAAACCCGAAGCTAGGGTTAGGGTTTTATTCCCATACAATGTAGACAGTTTTTGATGGTATGGCTGTGTTTTAGGGCTGAAAGGATACCTAGGAATGTAGTTCTTTCAATGTTTTCTCAACGTTTTTTTCTGACCTATATGGCTGTATACAGTGCTCTGCCCGAAAAAGGAATGGTGTCTGAATTGATCTACAAGCAACAGTAAGAAAGAACCTGATTTAACTTTTAAACTCTTGCCATGGGCTTTGAAATCACAGGCATATTAATAGACAAAGCCAAAATGTATTAGTTGTTTCAGACTTTTAGGCAACTTAAGCCTAAACGTTCATTCATTCAGCACTCCGTTCAACACAAAATTTCCAATGAAAGAATACCTTTCAACAATTAAGTTGACCCTTCCTGACACACTAATTTGGTTTTGGCACTGTTGTATTGTCTTTTCAGACTCATACTTTGATTCAGAGAAGCAAATTTTCCAGTCAAATGAGTGGAATATTGAGATAGTTGTCTTTGAGAAATATTTGAACCCTAACCCTAACTAGAAAACCCGAAGCTAGGGTTAGGGTTTTATTCCCATATAATGTAGACAGTTTTTGATGGCATGGCTGTGTTTTAGGGCTGAAAGGATACTTAGGAATGTTGTTCTTTCAATGATTTCTCAACATTTTTTTCTGACCTATATGGCTGTATACAGTGCTCTGCCCGAAAAAAAAAAATGGTGTCTGAATTGATCTACAAGCAACAGTAAGAAAGAACCTTATTTAACTTTTAAACTCTTGCTTTGGGCTTTGAAATCACAGGCATATTAATAGACAAAGCCAAAATGTATTAGTTGTTTCGGACTTTGAGGCAACTTAAGCCTAAACGTTCATTCATTCAGCACTCCGTTCAACACAAAATTTCCAATGAAAGAATACCTTTCAACAATTAAGTTGACCATTCCTGACACACTAATTTGGTTTTGGCACTGTTGTATTGTCTTTTCAGACTCATACTTTGATTCAGAGAAGCAAATTTTCCAGTCAAATGAGTGGAATATTGAGATAGTTGTCTTTGAGAAATATTTGAACCCTAACCCTAACTAGGAAAACCTGAAACTAGGGTTAGGGTTTTATTCCCATACAATGTAGACAGTTTTTGATGGTATGGCTGTGTTTTAGGGCTGAAAGGATACCTAGGAATGTAGTTCTTTCAATGTTTTCTCAACGTTTTTTTCTGACCTATATGGCTGTATACAGTGCTCTGCCCGAAAAAGGAATGGTGTCTGAATTGATCTACAAGCAACAGTAAGAAAGAACCTGATTTAACTTTTAAAGTCTTGCTTTGGGCTTTGAAATCACAGGCATATTAATAGACAAGGCCAAAATGTATTAGTTGTTTCGGACTTTGAGGCAACTTAAGCCTAAACGTTCATTCATTCAGCACTCTGTTCAACACAAAATTTCCAATGAAAGAATACCTTTCAACAATTAAGTTGACCATTCCTGACACACTAATTTGGTTTTGGCACTGTTGTATTGTCTTTTCAGACTCATACTTTGATTCAGAGAAGCAAATTTTCCAGTCAAATGAGTGGAATATTGAGATAGTTGTCTTTGAGAAATATTTGAACCCTAACCCTAACTAGGAAAACCCAAAGCAAGGGTTAGGGTTTTATTCCCATAAAATGTAGACAGTTTTTGATGGCATGGCTGTGTTTTAGGGCTGAAAGGATACTTAGGAATGTTGTTCTTTCAATGTTTTCTCAACATTTTTTTCTGACCTATATGGCTGTATACAGTGCTCTGCCCGAAAAAGGAATGGTGTCTGAATTGATCTACAAGCAACAGTAAGAAAGAACCTGATTTAACTTTTAAACTCTTTCCATGGGCTTTGAAATCACAGGCATATTAATAGACAAAGCCAAAATGTATTAGTTGTTTCAGACTTTTAGGCAACTTAAGCCTAAACGTTCATTCATTCAGCTCTCCGTTCAACACAAAATTTCCAATGAAAGAATACCTTTCAACAATTAAGTTGGCCATTCCTGACACACTAATTTGGTTTTGGCACTGTTGTATTGTCTTTTCAGTGTCATACTTTGATTCAGAGAAGCAAATTCTCCTTCAAATTATTGGAATATTAGGATAGTTGTCTTTGAGAAATATTTGAACCCTAACCCTAACTAGGAAAACCTGAAACTAGGGTTAGGGTTTTATTCCCATACAATGTAGACAGTTTTTGATGGTATGGCTGTGTTTTAGGGCTGAAAGGATACCTAGGAATGTAGTTCTTTCAATGTTTTCTCAACGTTTTTTTCTGACCTATATGGCTGTATACAGTGCTCTGCCCGAAAAAGGAATGGTGTCTGAATTGATCTACAAGCAACAGTACGAAAGAACCTGATTTAACTTTTAAACTCTTGCTTTGGGCTTTGAAATCACAGGCATATTAATAGACAAAGCCAAAATGTATTAGTTGTTTCAGACTTTTAGGCAACTTAAGCCTAAACGTTCATTCATTCAGCTCTCCGTTCAACACAAAATTTCCAATGAAAGAATACCTTTCAACAATTAAGTTGGCCTTTCCTGACACACTAATTTGGTTTTGGCACTGTTGTATTGTCTTTTCAGTGTCATACTTTGATTCAGAGAAGCAAATTCTCCTTCAAATAAGTGCAATATTAGGATAGTTGTCTTTGAGAAATATTTTAACCCTAACCCTAACTAGAAAACCCAAAGGTAGGGTTAGGGTTTTATTCCCATATAATGTAGACAGTTTTTGATGGCATGGCTGTGTTTTAGGGCTGATTGGATACTTAGGAATGTAGTTCTTTCAATGTTTTCTCAACATTTTTTTTTGACCTATATGGCTGTATACAGTGCTCTGCCCGAAAAAGGAATGGTGTCTGAATTGATCTACAAGCAACAGTAAGAAAGAACCTGATTTAACTATTAAGCTCTTGCCATGGGCTTTGAAATCACAGGCATATTAATAGACAAAGCCAAAATGTATTAGTTGTTTCGGACTTTTAGGCAACTTAAGCCTAAACGTTCATTCATTCAGCACTCTGTTCAACACAAAATTTCCAATGAAAGAATACCTTTCAACAATTAAGTTGACCATTCCTGACACACTAATTTGGTTTTGGCACTGTTGTATTGTCTTTTCAGTGTCATACTTTGATTCAGAGAAGCAAATTCTCCTTCAAATAAGTGCAATATTAGGATAGTTGTCTTTGAGAAATATTTTAACCCTAACCCTAACTAGAAAACCCAAAGGTAGGGTTAGGGTTTTATTCCCATATAATGTAGACAGTTTTTGATGGCATGGCTGTGTTTTAGGGCTGAAAGGATACTTAGGAATGTTGTTCTTTCAATGATTTCTCAACATTTTTTTCTGACCTATATGGCTGTATACAGTGCTCTGCCCGAAAAAGGAATGGTGTCTGAATTGATCTACAAGCAACAGTAAGAAAGAACCTGATTTAACTATTAAGCTCTTGCCATGGGCTTTGAAATCACAGGCATATTAATAGACAAAGCCAAAATGTATTAGTTGTTTCGGACTTTTAGGCAACTTAAGCCTAAACGTTCATTCATTCAGCTCTCCGTTCAACACAAAATTTCCAATGAAAGAATACCTTTCAACAATTAAGTTGACCATTCCTGACACACTAATTTGGTTTTGGCACTGTTGTATTGTCTTTTCAGACTCATACTTTGATTCAGAGAAGCAAATTTTCCAGTCAAATGAGTGGAATATTGAGATAGTTGTCTTTGAGAAATATTTGAACCCTAACCCTAACTAGGAAAACCCTAAGCTAGGGTTAGGGTTTTATTCCCATACAATGTAGACAGTTTTTGATGGCATGGCTGTGTTTTAGGGCTGAAAGGATACTTAGGAATGTTGTTCTTTCAATGTTTTCTCAACATTTTTTTCTGACCTATATGGCTGTATACAGTGCTCTGCCCGAAAAAGGAATGGTGTCTGAATTGATCTACAAGCAACAGTAAGAAAGAACCTGATTTAACTTTTAAACTCTTGCCATGGGCTTTGAAATCACAGGCATATTAATAGACAAAGCCAAAATGTATTAGTTGTTTCGGACTTTTAGGGAACTTAAGCCTAAACGTTCATTCATTCAGCTCTCCGTTCAACACAAAATTTCCAATGAAAGAATACCTTTCAACAATTAAGTTGGCCATTCCTGACACACTAATTTGGTTTTGGCACTGTTGTATTGTCTTTTCAGTGTCATACTTTGATTCAGAGAAGCAAATTCTCCTTCAAATGAGTGGAATATTAGGATAGTTGTCTTTGAGAAATATTTGAACCCTAACCCTAACTAGCAAAACCTGAAACTAGGGTTAGGGTTTTATTCCCATACAATGTAGACAGTTTTTGATGGTATGGCTGTGTTTTAGGGCAGAAAGGATACCTAGGAATGTAGTTCTTTCAATGTTTTCTCAACGTTTTTTTCTGACCTATATGGCTGTATACAGTGCTCTGCCCGAAAAGGGAATGGTGTCTGAATTGATCTACAAGCAACAGTAAGAAAGAACCTGATTTAACTTTTAAACTCTTGCCATGGGCTTTGAAATCACAGGCATATTAATAGACAAAGCCAAAATGTATTAGTTGTTTCGGACTTTTAGGGAACTTAAGCCTAAACGTTCATTCATTCAGCTCTCCGTTCAACACAAAATTTCCAATGAAAGAATACCTTTCAACAATTAAGTTGGCCATTCCTGACACACTAATTTGGTTTTGGCACTGTTGTATTGTCTTTTCAGTGTCATACTTTGATTCAGAGAAGCAAATTCTCCTTCAAATGAGTGGAATATTAGGATAGTTGTCTTTGAGAAATATTTGAACCCTAACCCTAACTAGCAAAACCTGAAACTAGGGTTAGGGTTTTATTCCCATACAATGTAGACAGTTTTTGATGGTATGGCTGTGTTTTAGGGCAGAAAGGATACCTAGGAATGTAGTTCTTTCAATGTTTTCTCAACGTTTTTTTCTGACCTATATGGCTGTATACAGTGCTCTGCCCGAAAAGGGAATGGTGTCTGAATTGATCTACAAGCAACAGTAAGAAAGAACCTGATTTAACATTTAAACTCTTGCTTTGGGCTTTGAAATCACAGGCATATTAATAGACAAAGCCAAAATGTATTAGTTGTTTCGGACTTTGAGGCAACTTAAGCCTAAACGTTCATTCATTCAGCACTCCGTTCAACACAAAATTTCCAATGAAAGAATACCTTTCAACAATTAAGTTGACCATTCCTGACACACTAATTTGGTTTTGGCACTGTTGTATTGTCTTTTCAGACTCATACTTTGATTCAGAGAAGCAAATTCTCCTTCAAATGAGTGGAATATTAGGATAGTTGTCTTTGAGAAATATTTGAACCCTAACCCTGACTAGCAAAACCCGAAACTAGGGTTAGGGTTTTATTCCCATACAATGTAGACAGTTTTTGATGGTATGGCTGTGTTTTAGGGCTGAAAGGATACCTAGGAATGTAGTTCTTTCACTGTTTTCTCAACATTTTTTTCTGACCTATATGGCTGTATACAGTGCTCTGCCCGAAAAAGGAATGGTGTCTGAATTGATCTACAAGCAACAGTAAGAAAGAACCTGATTTAACTTTTAAACTCTTGCCATGGGCTTTGAAATCACAGGCATATTAATAGACAAAGCCAAAATGTATTAGTTGTTTCGGACTTTTAGGCAACTTAAGCCTAAACGTTCATTCATTCAGCTCTCCGTTCAACACAAAATTTCCAATGAAAGAATACCTTTCAACAATTAAGTTGGCCATTCCTGACACACTAATTTGGTTTTGGCACTGTTGTATTGTCTTTTCAGTGTCATACTTTGATTCAGAGATGCAAATTCTCCTTCAAATGAGTGGAATATTAGGATAGTTGTCTTTGAGAAATATTTGAACCCTAACCCTAACTAGGAAAACCTGAAACTAGGGTTAGGGTTTTATTCCCATACAATGTAGACAGTTTTTGATGGTATGGCTGTGTTTTAGGGCTGAAAGGATACCTAGGAATGTAGTTCTTTCAATGTTTTCTCAACGTTTTTTTCTGACCTATATGGCTGTATACAGTGCTCTGCCCGAAAAAGGAATGGTGTCTGAATTGATCTACAAGCAACAGTACGAAAGAACCTGATTTAACTTTTAAACTCTTGCTTTGGGCTTTGAAATCACAGGCATATTAATAGACAAAGCCAAAATGTATTAGTTGTTTCGGACTTTGAGGCAACTTAAGCCTAAACATTCATTCATTCAGCACTCCGTTCAACACAAAATTTCCAATGAAAGAATACCTTTCAACAATTAAGTTGACCATTCCTGACACACTAATTTGGTTTTGGCACTGTTGTATTGTCTTTTCAGACTCATACTTTGATTCAGAGAAGCAAATTTTCCAGTCAAATGAGTGGAATATTGAGATAGTTGTCTTTGAGAAATATTTGAACCCTAACCCTAACTAGGAAAACCCAAAGCTAGGGTTAGGGTTTTATTCCCATACAATGTAGACAGTTTTTGATGGCATGGCTGTGTTTTAGGGCTGAAAGGATACTTAGGAATGTTGTTCTTTCAATGTTTTCTCAACATTTTTTTCTGACCTATATGGCTGTATACAGTGCTCTGCCCGAAAAAGGAATGGTGTCTGAATTGATCTACAAGCAACAGTAAGAAAGAACCTGATTTAACTTTTAAACTCTTGCCATGGGCTTTGAAATCACAGGCATATTAATAGACAAAGCCAACATGTATTAGTTGTTTCGGACTTTTAGGGAACTTAAGCCTAAACGTTCATTCATTCAGCTCTCCGTTCAACACAAAATTTCCAATGAAAGAATACCTTTCAACAATTAAGTTGGCCATTCCTGACACACTAATTTGGTTTTGGCACTGTTGTATTGTCTTTTCAGTGTCATACTTTGATTCAGAGAAGCAAATTCTCCTTCAAATGAGTGGAATATTAGGATAGTTGTCTTTGAGAAATATTTGAACCCTAACCCTAACTAGCAAAACCCGAAGCTAGGGTTAGGGTTTTATTCCCATACAATGTAGACAGTTTTTGATGGTATGGCTGTGTTTTAGGGCTGAAAGGATACCTAGGAATGTAGTTCTTTCAATGTTTTCTCAACGTTTTTTTCTGACCTATATGGCTGTATACAGTGCTCTGCCCGAAAAAGGAATGGTGTCTGAATTGATCTACAAGCAACAGTAAGAAAGAACCTGATTTAACTTTTAAACTCTTGCCATGGGCTTTGAAATCACAGGCATATTAATAGACAAAGCCAAAATGTATTAGTTGTTTCAGACTTTTAGGCAACTTAAGCCTAAACGTTCATTCATTCAGCACTCCGTTCAACACAAAATTTCCAATGAAAGAATACCTTTCAACAATTAAGTTGACCCTTCCTGACACACTAATTTGGTTTTGGCACTGTTGTATTGTCTTTTCAGACTCATACTTTGATTCAGAGAAGCAAATTTTCCAGTCAAATGAGTGGAATATTGAGATAGTTGTCTTTGAGAAATATTTGAACCCTAACCCTAACTAGAAAACCCGAAGCTAGGGTTAGGGTTTTATTCCCATATAATGTAGACAGTTTTTGATGGCATGGCTGTGTTTTAGGGCTGAAAGGATACTTAGGAATGTTGTTCTTTCAATGATTTCTCAACATTTTTTTCTGACCTATATGGCTGTATACAGTGCTCTGCCCGAAAAAAAAAAATGGTGTCTGAATTGATCTACAAGCAACAGTAAGAAAGAACCTTATTTAACTTTTAAACTCTTGCTTTGGGCTTTGAAATCACAGGCATATTAATAGACAAAGCCAAAATGTATTAGTTGTTTCGGACTTTGAGGCAACTTAAGCCTAAACGTTCATTCATTCAGCACTCCGTTCAACACAAAATTTCCAATGAAAGAATACCTTTCAACAATTAAGTTGACCATTCCTGACACACTAATTTGGTTTTGGCACTGTTGTATTGTCTTTTCAGACTCATACTTTGATTCAGAGAAGCAAATTTTCCAGTCAAATGAGTGGAATATTGAGATAGTTGTCTTTGAGAAATATTTGAACCCTAACCCTAACTAGGAAAACCTGAAACTAGGGTTAGGGTTTTATTCCCATACAATGTAGACAGTTTTTGATGGTATGGCTGTGTTTTAGGGCTGAAAGGATACCTAGGAATGTAGTTCTTTCAATGTTTTCTCAACGTTTTTTTCTGACCTATATGGCTGTATACAGTGCTCTGCCCGAAAAAGGAATGGTGTCTGAATTGATCTACAAGCAACAGTAAGAAAGAACCTGATTTAACTTTTAAAGTCTTGCTTTGGGCTTTGAAATCACAGGCATATTAATAGACAAGGCCAAAATGTATTAGTTGTTTCGGACTTTGAGGCAACTTAAGCCTAAACGTTCATTCATTCAGCACTCTGTTCAACACAAAATTTCCAATGAAAGAATACCTTTCAACAATTAAGTTGACCATTCCTGACACACTAATTTGGTTTTGGCACTGTTGTATTGTCTTTTCAGACTCATACTTTGATTCAGAGAAGCAAATTTTCCAGTCAAATGAGTGGAATATTGAGATAGTTGTCTTTGAGAAATATTTGAACCCTAACCCTAACTAGGAAAACCCAAAGCAAGGGTTAGGGTTTTATTCCCATAAAATGTAGACAGTTTTTGATGGCATGGCTGTGTTTTAGGGCTGAAAGGATACTTAGGAATGTTGTTCTTTCAATGTTTTCTCAACATTTTTTTCTGACCTATATGGCTGTATACAGTGCTCTGCCCGAAAAAGGAATGGTGTCTGAATTGATCTACAAGCAACAGTAAGAAAGAACCTGATTTAACTTTTAAACTCTTTCCATGGGCTTTGAAATCACAGGCATATTAATAGACAAAGCCAAAATGTATTAGTTGTTTCAGACTTTTAGGCAACTTAAGCCTAAACGTTCATTCATTCAGCTCTCCGTTCAACACAAAATTTCCAATGAAAGAATACCTTTCAACAATTAAATGGCCATTCCTGACACACTAATTTGGTTTTGGCACTGTTGTATTGTCTTTTCAGTGTCATACTTTGATTCAGAGAAGCAAATTCTCCTTCAAATAAGTGCAATATTAGGATAGTTGTCTTTGAGAAATATTTTAACCCTAACCCTAACTAGAAACCCAAAGGTAGGGTTAGGGTTTTATTCCCATATAATGTAGACAGTTTTTGATGGCATGGCTGTGTTTTAGGGCTGATTGGATACTTAGGAATGTAGTTCTTTCAATGTTTTCTCAACATTTTTTTTTGACCTATATGGCTGTATACAGTGCTCTGCCCGAAAAAGGAATGGTGTCTGAATTGATCTACAAGCAACCGTAAGAAAGAACCTGATTTAACTATTAAGCTCTTGCCATGGGCTTTGAAATCACAGGCATATTAATAGACAAAGCCAAAATGTATTAGTTGTTTCGGACTTTTAGGCAACTTAAGCCTAAACGTTCATTCATTCAGCTCTCCGTTCAACACAAAATTTCCAATGAAAGAATACCTTTCAACAATTAAGTTGGCCATTCCTGACACACTAATTTGGTTTTGGCACTGTTGTATTGTCTTTTCAGTGTCATACTTTGATTCAGAGAAGCAAATTCTCCTTCAAATGAGTGGAATATTGAGATAGTTGTCTTTGAGAAATATTTGAACCCTAACCCTAACTAGAAAACCCGAAGCTAGGGTTAGGGTTTTATTCCCATATAATGTAGACAGTTTTTGATGGCATGGCTGTGTTTTAGGGCTGAAAGGATACTTAGGAATGTTGTTCTTTCAATGATTTCTCAACATTTTTTTCTGACCTATATGGCTGTATACAGTGCTCTGCCCGAAAAAGGAATGGTGTCTGAATTGATCTACAAGCAACAGTAAGAAAGAACCTGATTTAACTATTAAGCTCTTGCCATGGGCTTTGAAATCACAGGCATATTAATAGACAAAGCCAAAATGTATTAGTTGTTTCGGACTTTTAGGCAACTTAAGCCTAAACGTTCATTCATTCAGCTCTCCGTTCAACACAAAATTTCCAATGAAAGAATACCTTTCAACAATTAAGTTGGCCATTCCTGACACACTAATTTGGTTTTGGCACTGTTGTATTGTCTTTTCAGTGTCATACTTTGATTCAGAGAAGCAAATTCTCCTTCAAATGAGTGGAATATTAGGATAGTTGTCTTTGAGAAATATTTGAACCCTAACCCTAACTAGGAAAACCCGAAGCTAGGGTTAGGGTTTTATTCCCATACAATGTAGACAGTTTTTGATGGTATGGCTGTGTTTTAGGGCTGAAAGGATACCTAGGAATGTAGTTCTTTCACTGTTTTCTCAACATTTTTTTCTGACCTATATGGCTGTATACTTTGCTCTGCCCGAAAAAGGAATGGTGTCTGAATTGATCTACAAGCAACAGTAAGAAAGAACCTGATTTAACTTTTAAACTCTTGCCATGGGGTTTGAAATCACAGGCATATTAATAGACAAAGCCAAAATGTATTAGTTGTTTCAGACTTTTAGGCAACTTAAGCCTAAACGTTCATTCATTCAGCACTCCGTTCAACACAAAAATTCCAATGAAAGAATACTTTTCAACAATTAAGTTGACCCTTTCTGACACACTCATTTGGTTTTGGCACTGTTGTATTGTCTTTTCAGACTCATACTTTGATTCAGAGAAGCAAATTTTCCAGTCAAATGAGTGGAATATTGAGATAGTTGTCTTTGAGAAATATTTGAACCCTAATCCTAACTAGAAAACCCGAAGCTAGGGTTAGGGTTTTTTTCCCATATAATGTAGACAGTTTTTGATGGCATGGCTGTGTTTTAGGGCTGAAAGGATACTTAGGAATGTTGTTCTTTCAATGATTTCTCAACATTTTTTTCTGACCTATATGGCTGTATACAGTGCTCTGCCCGAAAAAGGAATGGTGTCTGAATTGATCTACAAGCAACAGTAAGAAAGAACCTTATTTAACTTTTAAACTCTTGCTTTGGGCTTTGAAATCACAGGCATAATAATAGACAAAGCCAAAATGTATTAGTTGTTTCGGACTTTGAGGCAACTTAAGCCTAAACGTTCATTCATTCAGCACTCCGTTCAACACAAAATTTCCAATGAAAGAATACCTTTCAACAATTAAGTTGACCATTCCTGACACACTAATTTGGTTTTGGCACTGTTGTATTGTCTTTTCAGACTCATACTTTGATTCAGAGAAGCAAATTTTCCAGTCAAATGAGTGGAATATTGAGATAGTTGTCTTTGAGAAATATTTGAACCCTAACCCTAACTAGGAAAACCCGAAGCTAGGGTTAGGGTTTTATTCCCATACGATGTAGACAGTTTTTGATGGCATGACTGTGTTTTAGGGCTGAAAGGATACTTAGGAATGTTGTTCTTTCAATGTTTTCTCAACATTTTTTTCTGACCTATATGGCTGTATACAGTGCTCTGCCCGAAAAAGGAATGGTGTCTGAATTGATCTACAAGCAACAGTAAAAAGAACCTTATTTGACTTTTAAACTCTTGCTTTGGGCTTTGAAATCACAGGCATATTAATAGACAAAGCCAAAATGTATTAGTTGTTTCGGACTTTTAGCAACTTAAGCCTAAACGTTCATTCATTCAGCACTCTGTTCAACACAAAATTTCCAATGAAAGAATACCTTTCAACAATTAAGTTGACCATTCCTGACACACTAATTTGGTTTTGGCTCTGTTGTATTGTCTTTTCAGACTCATACTTTGATTCAGAGAAGCAAATTTTCCAGTCAAATGAGTGGAATATTGAGATAGTTGTCTTTGAGAAATACTTGAACCCTAACCCTAACTAGGAAAACCCGAAGCTAGGGTTAGGGTTTTATTCCCATACGATGTAGACAGTTTTTGATGGCATGGCTGTGTTTTAGGCCTGAAAGGATACTTAGGAATGTTGTTCTTTCAATGTTTTCTCAACATTTTCTTCTGACCTATACGGCTGTATACAGTGCTCTGCCCGAAAAAGGAATGGTGTCTGAATTGATCTACAAGCAACAGTAAGAAAGAACCTTATTTAACTTTTAAACTCTTGCTTTGGGCTTTGAAATCACAGGCATATTAATAGACAAAGCCAAAATTTATTAGTTGTTTCGGACTTTTAGCAACTTAAGCCTAAACGTTCATTCATTCAGCAGTCTGTTCAACACAAAATTTCCAATGAAAGAATACCTTTCAACAATTAAGTTGACCATTCCTGACACACTAATTTGGTTTTGGCACTGTTGTATTGTCTTTTCAGACTCATACTTTGATTCAGAGAAGCGAATTTTCCAGTCAAATGAGTGGAATATTGAGATAGTTGTCTTTGAGAAATATTTGAACCCTAACCCTAACTAGGAAAACCCGAAGCTAGGGTTAGGGTTTTATTCCCATACGATCTAGACAGTTTTTGATGGCATGACTGTGTTTTAGGGCTGAAAGGATACTTAGGAATGTTGTTCTTTCAATGTTTTCTCAACATTTTTTTCTGACCTATATGGCTGTATACAGTGCTCTGCCCGAAAAAGGAATGGTGTCTGAATTGATCTACAAGCAACAGTAAGAAAGAACCTTATTTAACTTTTAAACTCTTGCTTTGGGCTTTGAAATCACAGGCATATTAATAGACAAAGCCAAAATTTATTAGTTGTTTCGGACTTTTAGCAACTTAAGCCTAAACGTTCCTTCATTCAGCAGTCTGTTCAACACAAAATTTCCAATGAAAGAATACCTTTCAACAATTAAGTTGACCATTCCTGACACACTAATTTGGTTTTGGCACTGTTGTATTGTCTTTTCAGACTCATACTTTGATTCAGAGAAGCGAATTTTCCAGTCAAATGAGTGGAATATTGAGATAGTTGTCTTTGAGAAATATTTGAACCCTAACCCTAACTAGGAAAACCCGAAGCTAAGGTTAGGGTTTTATTCCCATACGATGTAGACAGTTTTTGATGGCATGACTGTGTTTTAGGGCTGAAAGGATACTTAGGAATGTTGTTCTTTCAATGTTTTCTCAACATTTTTTTCTGACCTATATGGCTGTATACAGTGCTCTGCCCGAAAAAGGAATGGTGTCTGAATTGATCTACAAGCAACAGTAAAAAGAACCTTATTTAACTTTTAAACTCTTGCTTTGGGCTTTGAAATCACAGGCATATTAATAGACAAAGCCAAAATTTATTAGTTGTTTCGGACTTTTAGCAACTTAAGCCTAAACGTTCATTCATTCAGCTCTCCGTTCAACACAAAATTTCCAATGAAAGAATACCTTTCAACAATTAAGTTGGCCATTCCTGACACACTAATTTGGTTTTGGCACTGTTGTATTTTCTTTTCAGTGTCATATTTTGATTCAGAGAAGCAAATTCTCCTTCAAATAAGTGGAATATTAGGATAGTTGTCTTTGAGAAATATTTGAACCCTAACCCTAACTAGCAAAACCCGAAGCTAGGGTTAGGGTTTTATTCCCATACAATGTAGACAGTTTTTGATGGTATGGCTGTGTTTTAGGGCTGAAAGGATACCTAGGAATGTAGTTCTTTCAATGTTTTCTCAACGTTTTTTTCTGACCTATATGGCTGTATACAGTGCTCTGCCCGAAAAAGGAATGGTGTCTGAATTGATCTACAAGCAACAGTAAGAAAGAACCTGATTTAACTTTTAAACTCTTGCCATGGGCTTTGAAATCACAGGCATATTAATAGACAAAGCCAAAATGTATTAGTTGTTTCAGACTTTTAGGCAACTTAAGCCTAAACGTTCATTCATTCAGCTCTCCGTTCAACACAAAATTTCCAATGAAAGAATACCTTTCAACAATTAAGTTGACCCTTCCTGACACACTAATTTGGTTTTGGCACTGTTGTATTGTCTTTTCAGACTCATACTTTGATTCAGAGAAGCACATTTTCCAGTCAAATGAGTGGAATATTGAGATAGTTGTCTTTGAGACATATTTGAACCCTAACCCTAATTAGAAAACCCGAAGCTAGGGTTAGGGTTTTATTACCATACGATGTAGACAGTTTTTGATGGCATGGCTGTGTTTTAGGGCTGAAAGGATACTTAGGAATGTTGTTCTTTCAATGTTTTCTCAACATTTTTTTCTGACCTATATGGCTGTATACAGTGCTCTGCCCGAAAAAGGAATGGTGTCTGAATTGATCTACAAGCAACAGTAAGAAAGAACGTGATTTAACTTTTAAACTCTTGCCATGGGCTTTGAAATCACAGGCATATTAATAGACAAAGCCAAAATGTATTAGTTGTTTCGGACTTTTAGGCAACTTAAGCCTAAACGTTCATTCATTCAGCTCTCCGTTCAACACAAAATTTCCAATGAAAGAATACCTTTCAACAATTAAGTTGGCCATTCCTGACACACTAATTTGGTTTTGGCACTGTTGTATTGTCTTTTCAGTGTCATACTTTGATTCAGAAAAGCAAATTCTCCTTCAAATGAGTGGAATATTAGGATAGTTGTCTTTGAGAAATATTTGAACCCTAACCCTAACTAGCAAAACCCGAAGCTAGGGTTAGGGTTTTAATCCCATACAATGTAGACAGTTTTTGATGTTATGGCTGTGTTTTAGGGCTGAAAGGATACCTAGGAATGTAGTTCTTTCAATGTTTTCTCAACGTTTTTTTCTGACCTATATGGCTGTATACAGTGCTCTGCCCGAAAAAGGAATGGTGTCTGAATTGATCTACAAGCAACAGTAAGAAAGAACCTTATTTAACTTTTAAACTCTTGCCATGGGGTTTGAAATCACAGGCATATTAATAGACAATGCCAAAATGTATTAGTTGTTTCAGACTTTTAGGCAACTTAAGCCTAAACGTTCATTCATTCAGCACTCCGTTCAACACAAAAATTCCAATGAAAGAATACCTTTTAACAATTAAGTTGACCATTCCTGACACACTAATTTGGTTTTGGCACTGTTGTATTGTCTTTTCAGACTCATACTTTGATTCAGAGAAGCAAATTTTCCAGTCAAATGAGTGGAATATTGAGATAGTTGTCTTTGAGAAATATTTGAAGGGTTAGGGTTTTATTCCCATATAATGTAGACAGTTTTTGATGGCATGGCTGTGTTTTAGGGCTGAAAGGATACTTAGGAATGTTGTTCTTTCAATGTTTTCTCAACATTTTTTTCTGACCTATATGGCTGTATACAGTGCTCTGCCCGAAAAAGGAATGGTGTCTGAATTGATCTACAAGCAACAGTAAGAAAGAACCTTATTTAACTTTTAAACTCTTGCTTTGGGCTTTGAAATCACAGGCATATTAATAGACAAAGCCAAAATGTATTAGTTGTTTCGGACTTTTAGCAACTTAAGCCTAAACGTTCATTCATTCAGCACTCTGTTCAACACAAAATTTCCAATGAAAGAATACCTTTCAACAATTAAGTTGACCATTCCTGACACACTAATTTGGTTTTGGCACTGTTGTATTGTCTTTTCAGACTCATACTTTGATTCAGAGAAGCGAATTTTCCAGTCAAATGAGTGGAATATTGAGATAGTTGTCTTTGAGAAATACTTGAACCCTAACCCTAACTAGGAAAACCCGAAGCTAGGGTTAGGGTTTTATTCCCATACGATCTAGACAGTTTTTGATGGCATGACTGTGTTTTAGGGCTGAAAGGATACTTAGGAATGTTGTTCTTTCAATGTTTTCTCAACATTTTTTTCTGACCTATATGGCTGTATACAGTGCTCTGCCCGAAAAAGGAATGGTGTCTGAATTGATCTACAAGCAACAGTAAGAAAGAACCTTATTTAACTTTTAAACTCTTGCTTTGGGCTTTGAAATCACAGGCATATTAATAGACAAAGCCAAAATTTATTAGTTGTTTCGGACTTTTAGCAACTTAAGCCTAAACGTTCCTTCATTCAGCAGTCTGTTCAACACAAAATTTCCAATGAAAGAATACCTTTCAACAATTAAGTTGACCATTCCTGACACACTAATTTGGTTTTGGCACTGTTGTATTGTCTTTTCAGACTCATACTTTGATTCAGAGAAGCGAATTTTCCAGTCAAATGAGTGGAATATTGAGATAGTTGTCTTTGAGAAATATTTGAACCCTAACCCTAACTAGGAAAACCCGAAGCTAAGGTTAGGGTTTTATTCCCATACGATGTAGACAGTTTTTGATGGCATGACTGTGTTTTAGGGCTGAAAGGATACTTAGGAATGTTGTTCTTTCAATGTTTTCTCAACATTTTTTTCTGACCTATATGGCTGTATACAGTGCTCTGCCCGAAAAAGGAATGGTGTCTGAATTGATCTACAAGCAACAGTAAAAAGAACCTTATTTAACTTTTAAACTCTTGCTTTGGGCTTTGAAATCACAGGCATATTAATAGACAAAGCCAAAATTTATTAGTTGTTTCGGACTTTTAGCAACTTAAGCCTAAACGTTCATTCATTCAGCTCTCCGTTCAACACAAAATTTCCAATGAAAGAATACCTTTCAACAATTAAGTTGGCCATTCCTGACACACTAATTTGGTTTTGGCACTGTTGTATTTTCTTTTCAGTGTCATACTTTGATTCAGAGAAGCAAATTCTCCTTCAAATAAGTGGAATATTAGGATAGTTGTCTTTGAGAAATATTTGAACCCTAACCCTAACTAGCAAAACCCGAAGCTAGGGTTAGGGTTTTATTCCCATACAATGTAGACAGTTTTTGATGGTATGGCTGTGTTTTAGGGCTGAAAGGATACCTAGGAATGTAGTTCTTTCAATGTTTTCTCAACGTTTTTTTCTGACCTATATGGCTATATACAGTGCTCTGCCCGAAAAAGGAATGGTGTCTGAATTGATCTACAAGCAACAGTAAGAAAGAACCTGATTTAACTTTTAAACTCTTGCCATGGGCTTTGAAATCACAGGCATATTAATAGACAAAGCCAAAATGTATTAGTTGTTTCAGAGTTTTAGGCAACTTAAGCCTAAACGTTCATTCATTCAGCTCTCCGTTCAACACAAAATTTCCAATGAAAGAATACCTTTCAACAATTAAGTTGACCCTTCCTGACACACTAATTTGGTTTTGGCACTGTTGTATTGTCTTTTCAGACTCATACTTTGATTCAGAGAAGCACATTTTCCAGTCAAATGAGTGGAATATTGAGATAGTTGTCTTTGAGAAATATTTGAACCCTAACCCTAATTAGAAAACCCGAAGCTAGGGTTAGGGTTTTATTCCCATACGATGTAGACAGTTTTTGATGGCATGGCTGTGTTTTAGGGCTGAAAGGATACTTAGGAATGTTGTTCTTTCAATGTTTTCTCAACATTTTTTTCTGACCTATATGGCTGTATACAGTGCTCTGCCCGAAAAAGGAATGGTGTCTGAATTGATCTACAAGCAACAGTAAGAAAGAACGTGATTTAACTTTTAAACTCTTGCCATGGGCTTTGAAATCACAGGCATATTAATAGACAAAGCCAAAATGTATTAGTTGTTTCGGACTTTTAGGCAACTTAAGCCTAAACGTTCATTCATTCAGCTCTCCGTTCAACACAAAATTTCCAATGAAAGAATACCTTTCAACAATTAAGTTGGCCATTCCTGACACACTAATTTGGTTTTGGCACTGTTGTATTGTCTTTTCAGTGTCATACTTTGTTTCAGAAAAGCAAATTCTCCTTCAAATGAGTGGAATATTAGGATAGTTGTCTTTGAGAAATATTTGAACCCTAACCCTAACTAGCAAAACCCGAAGCTAGGGTTAGGGTTTTAATCCCATACAATGTAGACAGTTTTTGATGGTATGGCTGTGTTTTAGGGCTGAAAGGATACCTAGGAATGTAGTTCTTTCAATGTTTTCTCAACGTTTTTTTCTGACCTATATGGCTGTATACAGTGCTCTGCCCGAAAAAGGAATGGTGTCTGAATTGATCTACAAGCAACAGTAAGAAAGAACCTGATTTAACTTTTAAACTCTTGCCATGGGCTTTGAAAACACAGGCATATTAATAGACAAAGCCAAAATGTATTAGTTGTTTCGGACTTTTAGGGAACTTAAGCCTAAACGTTCATTCATTCAGCTCTCCGTTCAACACAAAATTTCCAATGAAAGAATACCTTTCAACAATTAAGTTGGCCATTCCTGACACACTAATTTGGTTTTGGCACTGTTGTATTGTCTTTTCAGTGTCATACTTTGATTCAGAGAAGCAAATTCTCCTTCAAATGAGTGGAATATTGAGATAGTTGTCTTTGAGAAATATTTGAACCCTAACCCTAACTAGAAAACCCGAAGCTAGGGTTAGGGTTTTATTCCCATATAATGTAGACAGTTTTTGATGGCATGGCTGTGTTTTAGGGCTGAAAGGATACTTAGGAATGTTGTTCTTTCAATGATTTCTCAACATTTTTTTCTGACCTATATGGCTGTATACAGTGCTCTGCCCGAAAAAGGAATGGTGTCTGAATTGATCTACAAGCAACAGTAAGAAAGAACCTGATTTAACTATTAAGCTCTTGCCATGGGCTTTGAAATCACAGGCATATTAATAGACAAAGCCAAAATGTATTAGTTGTTTCGGACTTTTAGGCAACTTAAGCCTAAACGTTCATTCATTCAGCTCTCCGTTCAACACAAAATTTCCAATGAAAGAATACCTTTCAACAATTAAGTTGACCATTCCTGACACACTAATTTGGTTTTGGCACTGTTGTATTGTCTTTTCAGACTCATACTTTGATTCAGAGAAGCAAATTTTCCAGTCAAATGAGTGGAATATTGAGATAGTTGTCTTTGAGAAATATTTGAACCCTAACCCTAACTAGGAAAACCCTAAGCTAGGGTTAGGGTTTTATTCCCATACAATGTAGACAGTTTTTGATGGCATGGCTGTGTTTTAGGGCTGAAAGGATACTTAGGAATGTTGTTCTTTCAATGTTTTCTCAACATTTTTTTCTGACCTATATGGCTGTATACAGTGCTCTGCCCGAAAAAGGAATGGTGTCTGAATTGATCTACAAGCAACAGTAAGAAAGAACCTGATTTAACTTTTAAACTCTTGCCATGGGCTTTGAAATCACAGGCATATTAATAGACAAAGCCAAAATGTATTAGTTGTTTCGGACTTTTAGGGAACTTAAGCCTAAACGTTCATTCATTCAGCTCTCCGTTCAACACAAAATTTCCAATGAAAGAATACCTTTCAACAATTAAGTTGGCCATTCCTGACACACTAATTTGGTTTTGGCACTGTTGTATTGTCTTTTCAGTGTCATACTTTGATTCAGAGAAGCAAATTCTCCTTCAAATGAGTGGAATATTAGGATAGTTGTCTTTGAGAAATATTTGAACCCTAACCCTAACTAGCAAAACCTGAAACTAGGGTTAGGGTTTTATTCCCATACAATGTAGACAGTTTTTGATGGTATGGCTGTGTTTTAGGGCAGAAAGGATACCTAGGAATGTAGTTCTTTCAATGTTTTCTCAACGTTTTTTTCTGACCTATATGGCTGTATACAGTGCTCTGCCCGAAAAGGGAATGGTGTCTGAATTGATCTACAAGCAACAATAAGAAAGAACCTGATTTAACTTTTAAACTCTTGCCATGGGCTTTGAAATCACAGGCATATTAATAGACAAAGCCAAAATGTATTAGTTGTTTCGGACTTTTAGGGAACTTAAGCCTAAACGTTCATTCATTCAGCTCTCCGTTCAACACAAAATTTCCAATGAAAGAATACCTTTCAACAATTAAGTTGGCCATTCCTGACACACTAATTTGGTTTTGGCACTGTTGTATTGTCTTTTCAGTGTCATACTTTGATTCAGAGAAGCAAATTCTCCTTCAAATGAGTGGAATATTAGGATAGTTGTCTTTGAGAAATATTTGAACCCTAACCCTAACTAGCAAAACCTGAAACTAGGGTTAGGGTTTTATTCCCATACAATGTAGACAGTTTTTGATGGTATGGCTGTGTTTTAGGGCAGAAAGGATACCTAGGAATGTAGTTCTTTCAATGTTTTCTCAACGTTTTTTTCTGACCTATATGGCTGTATACAGTGCTCTGCCCGAAAAGGGAATGGTGTCTGAATTGATCTACAAGCAACAGTAAGAAAGAACCTGATTTAACATTTAAACTCTTGCTTTGGGCTTTGAAATCACAGGCATATTAATAGACAAAGCCAAAATGTATTAGTTGTTTCGGACTTTGAGGCAACTTAAGCCTAAACGTTCATTCATTCAGCACTCCGTTCAACACAAAATTTCCAATGAAAGAATACCTTTCAACAATTAAGTTGACCATTCCTGACACACTAATTTGGTTTTGGCACTGTTGTATTGTCTTTTCAGACTCATACTTTGATTCAGAGAAGCAAATTTTCCAGTCAAATGAGTGGAATATTGAGATAGTTGTCTTTGAGAAATATTTGAACCCTAACCCTAACTAGGAAAACCCGAAGCTAGGGTTAGGGTTTTATTCCCATACAATGTAGACAGTTTTTGATGGCATGGCTGTGTTTTAGGGCTGAAAGGATACTTAGGAATGTTGTTCTTTCAATGTTTTCTCAACATTTTTTTCTGACCTATATGGCTGTATACAGTGCTCTGCCCGAAAAAGGAATGGTGTCTGAATTGATCTACAAGCAACAGTAAGAAAGAACCTGATTTAACTATTAAGCTCTTGCCATGGGCTTTGAAATCACAGGCATATTAATAGACAAAGCCAAAATGTATTAGTTGTTTCGGACTTTTAGGCAACTTAAGCCTAAACGTTCATTCATTCAGCTCTCCGTTCAACACAAAATTTCCAATGAAAGAATACCTTTCAACAATTAAGTTGGCCATTCCTGACACACTAATTTGGTTTTGGCACTGTTGTATTGTCTTTTCAGTGTCATACTTTGATTCAGAGAAGCAAATTCTCCTTCAAATGAGTGGAATATTAGGATAGTTGTCTTTGAGAAATATTTGAACCCTAACCCTGACTAGCAAAACCCGAAACTAGGGTTAGGGTTTTATTCCCATACAATGTAGACAGTTTTTGATGGTATGGCTGTGTTTTAGGGCTGAAAGGATACCTAGGAATGTAGTTCTTTCACTGTTTTCTCAACATTTTTTTCTGACCTATATGGCTGTATACAGTGCTCTGCCCGAAAAAGGAATGGTGTCTGAATTGATCTACAAGCAACAGTAAGAAAGAACCTGATTTAACTTTTAAACTCTTGCCATGGGCTTTGAAATCACAGGCATATTAATAGACAAAGCCAAAATGTATTAGTTGTTTCGGACTTTTAGGCAACTTAAGCCTAAACGTTCATTCATTCAGCTCTCCGTTCAACACAAAATTTCCAATGAAAGAATACCTTTCAACAATTAAGTTGGCCATTCCTGACACACTAATTTGGTTTTGGCACTGTTGTATTGTCTTTTCAGTGTCATACTTTGATTCAGAGATGCAAATTCTCCTTCAAATGAGTGGAATATTAGGATAGTTGTCTTTGAGAAATATTTGAACCCTAACCCTAACTAGGAAAACCTGAAACTAGGGTTAGGGTTTTATTCCCATACAATGTAGACAGTTTTTGATGGTATGGCTGTGTTTTAGGGCTGAAAGGATACCTAGGAATGTAGTTCTTTCAATGTTTTCTCAACGTTTTTTTCTGACCTATATGGCTGTATACAGTGCTCTGCCCGAAAAAGGAATGGTGTCTGAATTGATCTACAAGCAACAGTACGAAAGAACCTGATTTAACTTTTAAACTCTTGCTTTGGGCTTTGAAATCACAGGCATATTAATAGACAAAGCCAAAATGTATTAGTTGTTTCGGACTTTGAGGCAACTTAAGCCTAAACATTCATTCATTCAGCACTCCGTTCAACACAAAATTTCCAATGAAAGAATACCTTTCAACAATTAAGTTGACCATTCCTGACACACTAATTTGGTTTTGGCACTGTTGTATTGTCTTTTCAGACTCATACTTTGATTCAGAGAAGCAAATTTTCCAGTCAAATGAGTGGAATATTGAGATAGTTGTCTTTGAGAAATATTTGAACCCTAACCCTAACTAGGAAAACCCAAAGCTAGGGTTAGGGTTTTATTCCCATACAATGTAGACAGTTTTTGATGGCATGGCTGTGTTTTAGGGCTGAAAGGATACTTAGGAATGTTGTTCTTTCAATGTTTTCTCAACATTTTTTTCTGACCTATATGGCTGTATACAGTGCTCTGCCCGAAAAAGGAATGGTGTCTGAATTGATCTACAAGCAACAGTAAGAAAGAACCTGATTTAACTTTTAAACTCTTGCCATGGGCTTTGAAATCACAGGCATATTAATAGACAAAGCCAACATGTATTAGTTGTTTCGGACTTTTAGGGAACTTAAGCCTAAACGTTCATTCATTCAGCTCTCCGTTCAACACAAAATTTCCAATGAAAGAATACCTTTCAACAATTAAGTTGGCCATTCCTGACACACTAATTTGGTTTTGGCACTGTTGTATTGTCTTTTCAGTGTCATACTTTGATTCAGAGAAGCAAATTCTCCTTCAAATGAGTGGAATATTAGGATAGTTGTCTTTGAGAAATATTTGAACCCTAACCCTAACTAGCAAAACCCGAAGCTAGGGTTAGGGTTTTATTCCCATACAATGTAGACAGTTTTTGATGGTATGGCTGTGTTTTAGGGCTGAAAGGATACCTAGGAATGTAGTTCTTTCAATGTTTTCTCAACGTTTTTTTCTGACCTATATGGCTGTATACAGTGCTCTGCCCGAAAAAGGAATGGTGTCTGAATTGATCTACAAGCAACAGTAAGAAAGAACCTGATTTAACTTTTAAACTCTTGCCATGGGCTTTGAAATCACAGGCATATTAATAGACAAAGCCAAAATGTATTAGTTGTTTCGGACTTTTAGGCAACTTAAGCCTAAACGTTCATTCATTCAGCTCTCCGTTCAACACAAAATTTCCAATGAAAGAATACCTTTCAACAATTAAGTTGGCCATTCCTGACACACTAATTTGGTTTTGGCACTGTTGTATTGTCTTTTCAGTGTCATACTTTGATTCAGAGATGCAAATTCTCCTTCAAATGAGTGGAATATTAGGATAGTTGTCTTTGAGAAATATTTGAACCCTAACCCTAACTAGGAAAACCTGAAACTAGGGTTAGGGTTTTATTCCCATACAATGTAGACAGTTTTTGATGGTATGGCTGTGTTTTAGGGCTGAAAGGATACCTAGGAATGTAGTTCTTTCAATGTTTTCTCAACGTTTTTTTCTGACCTATATGGCTGTATACAGTGCTCTGCCCGAAAAAGGAATGGTGTCTGAATTGATCTACAAGCAACAGTACGAAAGAACCTGATTTAACTTTTAAACTCTTGCTTTGGGCTTTGAAATCACAGGCATATTAATAGACAAAGCCAAAATGTATTAGTTGTTTCGGACTTTGAGGCAACTTAAGCCTAAACATTCATTCATTCAGCACTCCGTTCAACACAAAATTTCCAATGAAAGAATACCTTTCAACAATTAAGTTGACCATTCCTGACACACTAATTTGGTTTTGGCACTGTTGTATTGTCTTTTCAGACTCATACTTTGATTCAGAGAAGCAAATTTTCCAGTCAAATGAGTGGAATATTGAGATAGTTGTCTTTGAGAAATATTTGAACCCTAACCCTAACTAGGAAAACCCAAAGCTAGGGTTAGGGTTTTATTCCCATACAATGTAGACAGTTTTTGATGGCATGGCTGTGTTTTAGGGCTGAAAGGATACTTAGGAATGTTGTTCTTTCAATGTTTTCTCAACATTTTTTTCTGACCTATATGGCTGTATACAGTGCTCTGCCCGAAAAAGGAATGGTGTCTGAATTGATCTACAAGCAACAGTAAGAAAGAACCTGATTTAACTTTTAAACTCTTGCCATGGGCTTTGAAATCACAGGCATATTAATAGACAAAGCCAACATGTATTAGTTGTTTCGGACTTTTAGGGAACTTAAGCCTAAACGTTCATTCATTCAGCTCTCCGTTCAACACAAAATTTCCAATGAAAGAATACCTTTCAACAATTAAGTTGGCCATTCCTGACACACTAATTTGGTTTTGGCACTGTTGTATTGTCTTTTCAGTGTCATACTTTGATTCAGAGAAGCAAATTCTCCTTCAAATGAGTGGAATATTAGGATAGTTGTCTTTGAGAAATATTTGAACCCTAACCCTAACTAGCAAAACCCGAAGCTAGGGTTAGGGTTTTATTCCCATACAATGTAGACAGTTTTTGATGGTATGGCTGTGTTTTAGGGCTGAAAGGATACCTAGGAATGTAGTTCTTTCAATGTTTTCTCAACGTTTTTTTCTGACCTATATGGCTGTATACAGTGCTCTGCCCGAAAAAGGAATGGTGTCTGAATTGATCTACAAGCAACAGTAAGAAAGAACCTGATTTAACTTTTAAACTCTTGCCATGGGCTTTGAAATCACAGGCATATTAATAGACAAAGCCAAAATGTATTAGTTGTTTCAGACTTTTAGGCAACTTAAGCCTAAACGTTCATTCATTCAGCACTCCGTTCAACACAAAATTTCCAATGAAAGAATACCTTTCAACAATTAAGTTGACCCTTCCTGACACACTAATTTGGTTTTGGCACTGTTGTATTGTCTTTTCAGACTCATACTTTGATTCAGAGAAGCAAATTTTCCAGTCAAATGAGTGGAATATTGAGATAGTTGTCTTTGAGAAATATTTGAACCCTAACCCTAACTAGAAAACCCGAAGCTAGGGTTAGGGTTTTATTCCCATATAATGTAGACAGTTTTTGATGGCATGGCTGTGTTTTAGGGCTGAAAGGATACTTAGGAATGTTGTTCTTTCAATGATTTCTCAACATTTTTTTCTGACCTATATGGCTGTATACAGTGCTCTGCCCGAAAAAAAAAAATGTTGTCTGAATTGATCTACAAGCAACAGTAAGAAAGAACCTTATTTAACTTTTAAACTCTTGCTTTGGGCTTTGAAATCACAGGCATATTAATAGACAAAGCCAAAATGTATTAGTTGTTTCGGACTTTGAGGCAACTTAAGCCTAAACGTTCATTCATTCAGCACTCCGTTCAACACAAAATTTCCAATGAAAGAATACCTTTCAACAATTAAGTTGACCATTCCTGACACACTAATTTGGTTTTGGCACTGTTGTATTGTCTTTTCAGACTCATACTTTGATTCAGAGAAGCAAATTTTCCAGTCAAATGAGTGGAATATTGAGATAGTTGTCTTTGAGAAATATTTGAACCCTAACCCTAACTAGGAAAACCTGAAACTAGGGTTAGGGTTTTATTCCCATACAATGTAGACAGTTTTTGATGGTATGGCTGTGTTTTAGGGCTGAAAGGATACCTAGGAATGTAGTTCTTTCAATGTTTTCTCAACGTTTTTTTCTGACCTATATGGCTGTATACAGTGCTCTGCCCGAAAAAGGAATGGTGTCTGAATTGATCTACAAGCAACAGTAAGAAAGAACCTGATTTAACTTTTAAAGTCTTGCTTTGGGCTTTGAAATCACAGGCATATTAATAGACAAGGCCAAAATGTATTAGTTGTTTCGGACTTTGAGGCAACTTAAGCCTAAACGTTCATTCATTCAGCACTCTGTTCAACACAAAATTTCCAATGAAAGAATACCTTTCAACAATTAAGTTGACCATTCCTGACACACTAATTTGGTTTTGGCACTGTTGTATTGTCTTTTCAGACTCATACTTTGATTCAGAGAAGCAAATTTTCCAGTCAAATGAGTGGAATATTGAGATAGTTGTCTTTGAGAAATATTTGAACCCTAACCCTAACTAGGAAAACCCAAAGCAAGGGTTAGGGTTTTATTCCCATACAATGTAGACAGTTTTTGATGGCATGGCTGTGTTTTAGGGCTGAAAGGATACTTAGGAATGTTGTTCTTTCAATGTTTTCTCAACATTTTTTTCTGACCTATATGGCTGTATACAGTGCTCTGCCCGAAAAAGGAATGGTGTCTGAATTGATCTACAAGCAACAGTAAGAAAGAACCTGATTTAACTTTTAAACTCTTTCCATGGGCTTTGAAATCACAGGCATATTAATAGACAAAGCCAAAATGTATTAGTTGTTTCAGACTTTTAGGCAACTTAAGCCTAAACGTTCATTCATTCAGCTCTCCGTTCAACACAAAATTTCCAATGAAAGAATACCTTTCAACAATTAAATGGCCATTCCTGACACACTAATTTGGTTTTGGCACTGTTGTATTGTCTTTTCAGTGTCATACTTTGATTCAGAGAAGCAAATTCTCCTTCAAATAAGTGCAATATTAGGATAGTTGTCTTTGAGAAATATTTTAACCCTAACCCTAACTAGAAACCCAAAGGTAGGGTTAGGGTTTTATTCCCATATAATGTAGACAGTTTTTGATGGCATGGCTGTGTTTTAGGGCTGATTGGATACTTAGGAATGTAGTTCTTTCAATGTTTTCTCAACATTTTTTTTTGACCTATATGGCTGTATACAGTGCTCTGCCCGAAAAAGGAATGGTGTCTGAATTGATCTACAAGCAACCGTAAGAAAGAACCTGATTTAACTATTAAGCTCTTGCCATGGGCTTTGAAATCACAGGCATATTAATAGACAAAGCCAAAATGTATTAGTTGTTTCGGACTTTTAGGCAACTTAAGCCTAAACGTTCATTCATTCAGCTCTCCGTTCAACACAAAATTTCCAATGAAAGAATACCTTTCAACAATTAAGTTGGCCATTCCTGACACACTAATTTGGTTTTGGCACTGTTGTATTGTCTTTTCAGTGTCATACTTTGATTCAGAGAAGCAAATTCTCCTTCAAATGAGTGGAATATTGAGATAGTTGTCTTTGAGAAATATTTGAACCCTAACCCTAACTAGAAAACCCGAAGCTAGGGTTAGGGTTTTATTCCCATATAATGTAGACAGTTTTTGATGGCATGGCTGTGTTTTAGGGCTGAAAGGATACTTAGGAATGTTGTTCTTTCAATGATTTCTCAACATTTTTTTCTGACCTATATGGCTGTATACAGTGCTCTGCCCGAAAAAGGAATGGTGTCTGAATTGATCTACAAGCAACAGTAAGAAAGAACCTGATTTAACTATTAAGCTCTTGCCATGGGCTTTGAAATCACAGGCATATTAATAGACAAAGCCAAAATGTATTAGTTGTTTCGGACTTTTAGGCAACTTAAGCCTAAACGTTCATTCATTCAGCTCTCCGTTCAACACAAAATTTCCAATGAAAGAATACCTTTCAACAATTAAGTTGGCCATTCCTGACACACTAATTTGGTTTTGGCACTGTTGTATTGTCTTTTCAGTGTCATACTTTGATTCAGAGAAGCAAATTCTCCTTCAAATGAGTGGAATATTAGGATAGTTGTCTTTGAGAAATATTTGAACCCTAACCCTAACTAGGAAAACCCGAAGCTAGGGTTAGGGTTTTATTCCCATACAATGTAGACAGTTTTTGATGGTATGGCTGTGTTTTAGGGCTGAAAGGATACCTAGGAATGTAGTTCTTTCACTGTTTTCTCAACATTTTTTTCTGACCTATATGGCTGTATACTTTGCTCTGCCCGAAAAAGGAATGGTGTCTGAATTGATCTACAAGCAACAGTAAGAAAGAACCTGATTTAACTTTTAAACTCTTGCCATGGGGTTTGAAATCACAGGCATATTAATAGACAAAGCCAAAATGTATTAGTTGTTTCAGACTTTTAGGCAACTTAAGCCTAAACGTTCATTCATTCAGCACTCCGTTCAACACAAAAATTCCAATGAAAGAATACTTTTCAACAATTAAGTTGACCCTTTCTGACACACTCATTTGGTTTTGGCACTGTTGTATTGTCTTTTCAGACTCATACTTTGATTCAGAGAAGCAAATTTTCCAGTCAAATGAGTGGAATATTGAGATAGTTGTCTTTGAGAAATATTTGAACCCTAATCCTAACTAGAAAACCCGAAGCTAGGGTTAGGGTTTTTTTCCCATATAATGTAGACAGTTTTTGATGGCATGGCTGTGTTTTAGGGCTGAAAGGATACTTAGGAATGTTGTTCTTTCAATGATTTCTCAACATTTTTTTCTGACCTATATGGCTGTATACAGTGCTCTGCCCGAAAAAGGAATGGTGTCTGAATTGATCTACAAGCAACAGTAAGAAAGAACCTTATTTAACTTTTAAACTCTTGCTTTGGGCTTTGAAATCACAGGCATAATAATAGACAAAGCCAAAATGTATTAGTTGTTTCGGACTTTGAGGCAACTTAAGCCTAAACGTTCATTCATTCAGCACTCCGTTCAACACAAAATTTCCAATGAAAGAATACCTTTCAACAATTAAGTTGACCATTCCTGACACACTAATTTGGTTTTGGCACTGTTGTATTGTCTTTTCAGACTCATACTTTGATTCAGAGAAGCAAATTTTCCAGTCAAATGAGTGGAATATTGAGATAGTTGTCTTTGAGAAATATTTGAACCCTAACCCTAACTAGGAAAACCCGAAGCTAGGGTTAGGGTTTTATTCCCATACGATGTAGACAGTTTTTGATGGCATGACTGTGTTTTAGGGCTGAAAGGATACTTAGGAATGTTGTTCTTTCAATGTTTTCTCAACATTTTTTTCTGACCTATATGGCTGTATACAGTGCTCTGCCCGAAAAAGGAATGGTGTCTGAATTGATCTACAAGCAACAGTAAAAAGAACCTTATTTGACTTTTAAACTCTTGCTTTGGGCTTTGAAATCACAGGCATATTAATAGACAAAGCCAAAATGTATTAGTTGTTTCGGACTTTTAGCAACTTAAGCCTAAACGTTCATTCATTCAGCACTCTGTTCAACACAAAATTTCCAATGAAAGAATACCTTTCAACAATTAAGTTGACCATTCCTGACACACTAATTTGGTTTTGGCTCTGTTGTATTGTCTTTTCAGACTCATACTTTGATTCAGAGAAGCAAATTTTCCAGTCAAATGAGTGGAATATTGAGATAGTTGTCTTTGAGAAATACTTGAACCCTAACCCTAACTAGGAAAACCCGAAGCTAGGGTTAGGGTTTTATTCCCATACGATGTAGACAGTTTTTGATGGCATGGCTGTGTTTTAGGCCTGAAAGGATACTTAGGAATGTTGTTCTTTCAATGTTTTCTCAACATTTTTTTCTGACCTATACGGCTGTATACAGTGCTCTGCCCGAAAAAGGAATGGTGTCTGAATTGATCTACAAGCAACAGTAAGAAAGAACCTTATTTAACTTTTAAACTCTTGCTTTGGGCTTTGAAATCACAGGCATATTAATAGACAAAGCCAAAATTTATTAGTTGTTTCGGACTTTTAGCAACTTAAGCCTAAACGTTCATTCATTCAGCAGTCTGTTCAACACAAAATTTCCAATGAAAGAATACCTTTCAACAATTAAGTTGACCATTCCTGACACACTAATTTGGTTTTGGCACTGTTGTATTGTCTTTTCAGACTCATACTTTGATTCAGAGAAGCGAATTTTCCAGTCAAATGAGTGGAATATTGAGATAGTTGTCTTTGAGAAATATTTGAACCCTAACCCTAACTAGGAAAACCCGAAGCTAGGGTTAGGGTTTTATTCCCATACGATCTAGACAGTTTTTGATGGCATGACTGTGTTTTAGGGCTGAAAGGATACTTAGGAATGTTGTTCTTTCAATGTTTTCTCAACATTTTTTTCTGACCTATATGGCTGTATACAGTGCTCTGCCCGAAAAAGGAATGGTGTCTGAATTGATCTACAAGCAACAGTAAGAAAGAACCTTATTTAACTTTTAAACTCTTGCTTTGGGCTTTGAAATCACAGGCATATTAATAGACAAAGCCAAAATTTATTAGTTGTTTCGGACTTTTAGCAACTTAAGCCTAAACGTTCCTTCATTCAGCAGTCTGTTCAACACAAAATTTCCAATGAAAGAATACCTTTCAACAATTAAGTTGACCATTCCTGACACACTAATTTGGTTTTGGCACTGTTGTATTGTCTTTTCAGACTCATACTTTGATTCAGAGAAGCGAATTTTCCAGTCAAATGAGTGGAATATTGAGATAGTTGTCTTTGAGAAATATTTGAACCCTAACCCTAACTAGGAAAACCCGAAGCTAAGGTTAGGGTTTTATTCCCATACGATGTAGACAGTTTTTGATGGCATGACTGTGTTTTAGGGCTGAAAGGATACTTAGGAATGTTGTTCTTTCAATGTTTTCTCAACATTTTTTTCTGACCTATATGGCTGTATACAGTGCTCTGCCCGAAAAAGGAATGGTGTCTGAATTGATCTACAAGCAACAGTAAAAAGAACCTTATTTAACTTTTAAACTCTTGCTTTGGGCTTTGAAATCACAGGCATATTAATAGACAAAGCCAAAATTTATTAGTTGTTTCGGACTTTTAGCAACTTAAGCCTAAACGTTCATTCATTCAGCTCTCCGTTCAACACAAAATTTCCAATGAAAGAATACCTTTCAACAATTAAGTTGGCCATTCCTGACACACTAATTTGGTTTTGGCACTGTTGTATTTTCTTTTCAGTGTCATATTTTGATTCAGAGAAGCAAATTCTCCTTCAAATAAGTGGAATATTAGGATAGTTGTCTTTGAGAAATATTTGAACCCTAACCCTAACTAGCAAAACCCGAAGCTAGGGTTAGGGTTTTATTCCCATACAATGTAGACAGTTTTTGATGGTATGGCTGTGTTTTAGGGCTGAAAGGATACCTAGGAATGTAGTTCTTTCAATGTTTTCTCAACGTTTTTTTCTGACCTATATGGCTGTATACAGTGCTCTGCCCGAAAAAGGAATGGTGTCTGAATTGATCTACAAGCAACAGTAAGAAAGAACCTGATTTAACTTTTAAACTCTTGCCATGGGCTTTGAAATCACAGGCATATTAATAGACAAAGCCAAAATGTATTAGTTGTTTCAGACTTTTAGGCAACTTAAGCCTAAACGTTCATTCATTCAGCTCTCCGTTCAACACAAAATTTCCAATGAAAGAATACCTTTCAACAATTAAGTTGACCCTTCCTGACACACTAATTTGGTTTTGGCACTGTTGTATTGTCTTTTCAGACTCATACTTTGATTCAGAGAAGCACATTTTCCAGTCAAATGAGTGGAATATTGAGATAGTTGTCTTTGAGACATATTTGAACCCTAACCCTAATTAGAAAACCCGAAGCTAGGGTTAGGGTTTTATTACCATACGATGTAGACAGTTTTTGATGGCATGGCTGTGTTTTAGGGCTGAAAGGATACTTAGGAATGTTGTTCTTTCAATGTTTTCTCAACATTTTTTTCTGACCTATATGGCTGTATACAGTGCTCTGCCCGAAAAAGGAATGGTGTCTGAATTGATCTACAAGCAACAGTAAGAAAGAACGTGATTTAACTTTTAAACTCTTGCCATGGGCTTTGAAATCACAGGCATATTAATAGACAAAGCCAAAATGTATTAGTTGTTTCGGACTTTTAGGCAACTTAAGCCTAAACGTTCATTCATTCAGCTCTCCGTTCAACACAAAATTTCCAATGAAAGAATACCTTTCAACAATTAAGTTGGCCATTCCTGACACACTAATTTGGTTTTGGCACTGTTGTATTGTCTTTTCAGTGTCATACTTTGATTCAGAAAAGCAAATTCTCCTTCAAATGAGTGGAATATTAGGATAGTTGTCTTTGAGAAATATTTGAACCCTAACCCTAACTAGCAAAACCCGAAGCTAGGGTTAGGGTTTTAATCCCATACAATGTAGACAGTTTTTGATGTTATGGCTGTGTTTTAGGGCTGAAAGGATACCTAGGAATGTAGTTCTTTCAATGTTTTCTCAACGTTTTTTTCTGACCTATATGGCTGTATACAGTGCTCTGCCCGAAAAAGGAATGGTGTCTGAATTGATCTACAAGCAACAGTAAGAAAGAACCTTATTTAACTTTTAAACTCTTGCCATGGGGTTTGAAATCACAGGCATATTAATAGACAATGCCAAAATGTATTAGTTGTTTCAGACTTTTAGGCAACATAAGCCTAAACGTTCATTCATTCAGCACTCCGTTCAACACAAAAATTCCAATGAAAGAATACCTTTTAACAATTAAGTTGACCATTCCTGACACACTAATTTGGTTTTGGCACTGTTGTATTGTCTTTTCAGACTCATACTTTGATTCAGAGAAGCAAATTTTCCAGTCAAATGAGTGGAATATTGAGATAGTTGTCTTTGAGAAATATTTGAAGGGTTAGGGTTTTATTCCCATATAATGTAGACAGTTTTTGATGGCATGGCTGTGTTTTAGGGCTGAAAGGATACTTAGGAATGTTGTTCTTTCAATGTTTTCTCAACATTTTTTTCTGACCTATATGGCTGTATACAGTGCTCTGCCCGAAAAAGGAATGGTGTCTGAATTGATCTACAAGCAACAGTAAGAAAGAACCTTATTTAACTTTTAAACTCTTGCTTTGGGCTTTGAAATCACAGGCATATTAATAGACAAAGCCAAAATGTATTAGTTGTTTCGGACTTTTAGCAACTTAAGCCTAAACGTTCATTCATTCAGCACTCTGTTCAACACAAAATTTCCAATGAAAGAATACCTTTCAACAATTAAGTTGACCATTCCTGACACACTAATTTGGTTTTGGCACTGTTGTATTGTCTTTTCAGACTCATACTTTGATTCAGAGAAGCGAATTTTCCAGTCAAATGAGTGGAATATTGAGATAGTTGTCTTTGAGAAATACTTGAACCCTAACCCTAACTAGGAAAACCCGAAGCTAGGGTTAGGGTTTTATTCCCATACGATCTAGACAGTTTTTGATGGCATGACTGTGTTTTAGGGCTGAAAGGATACTTAGGAATGTTGTTCTTTCAATGTTTTCTCAACATTTTTTTCTGACCTATATGGCTGTATACAGTGCTCTGCCCGAAAAAGGAATGGTGTCTGAATTGATCTACAAGCAACAGTAAGAAAGAACCTTATTTAACTTTTAAACTCTTGCTTTGGGCTTTGAAATCACAGGCATATTAATAGACAAAGCCAAAATTTATTAGTTGTTTCGGACTTTTAGCAACTTAAGCCTAAACGTTCCTTCATTCAGCAGTCTGTTCAACACAAAATTTCCAATGAAAGAATACCTTTCAACAATTAAGTTGACCATTCCTGACACACTAATTTGGTTTTGGCACTGTTGTATTGTCTTTTCAGACTCATACTTTGATTCAGAGAAGCGAATTTTCCAGTCAAATGAGTGGAATATTGAGATAGTTGTCTTTGAGAAATATTTGAACCCTAACCCTAACTAGGAAAACCCGAAGCTAAGGTTAGGGTTTTATTCCCATACGATGTAGACAGTTTTTGATGGCATGACTGTGTTTTAGGGCTGAAAGGATACTTAGGAATGTTGTTCTTTCAATGTTTTCTCAACATTTTTTTCTGACCTATATGGCTGTATACAGTGCTCTGCCCGAAAAAGGAATGGTGTCTGAATTGATCTACAAGCAACAGTAAAAAGAACCTTATTTAACTTTTAAACTCTTGCTTTGGGCTTTGAAATCACAGGCATATTAATAGACAAAGCCAAAATTTATTAGTTGTTTCGGACTTTTAGCAACTTAAGCCTAAACGTTCATTCATTCAGCTCTCCGTTCAACACAAAATTTCCAATGAAAGAATACCTTTCAACAATTAAGTTGGCCATTCCTGACACACTAATTTGGTTTTGGCACTGTTGTATTTTCTTTTCAGTGTCATATTTTGATTCAGAGAAGCAAATTCTCCTTCAAATAAGTGGAATATTAGGATAGTTGTCTTTGAGAAATATTTGAACCCTAACCCTAACTAGCAAAACCCGAAGCTAGGGTTAGGGTTTTATTCCCATACAATGTAGACAGTTTTTGATGGTATGGCTGTGTTTTAGGGCTGAAAGGATACCTAGGAATGTAGTTCTTTCAATGTTTTCTCAACGTTTTTTTCTGACCTATATGGCTGTATACAGTGCTCTGCCCGAAAAAGGAATGGTGTCTGAATTGATCTACAAGCAACAGTAAGAAAGAACCTGATTTAACTTTTAAACTCTTGCCATGGGCTTTGAAATCACAGGCATATTAATAGACAAAGCCAAAATGTATTAGTTGTTTCAGACTTTTAGGCAACTTAAGCCTAAACGTTCATTCATTCAGCTCTCCGTTCAACACAAAATTTCCAATGAAAGAATACCTTTCAACAATTAAGTTGACCCTTCCTGACACACTAATTTGGTTTTGGCACTGTTGTATTGTCTTTTCAGACTCATACTTTGATTCAGAGAAGCACATTTTCCAGTCAAATGAGTGGAATATTGAGATAGTTGTCTTTGAGACATATTTGAACCCTAACCCTAATTAGAAAACCCGAAGCTAGGGTTAGGGTTTTATTACCATACGATGTAGACAGTTTTTGATGGCATGGCTGTGTTTTAGGGCTGAAAGGATACTTAGGAATGTTGTTCTTTCAATGTTTTCTCAACATTTTTTTCTGACCTATATGGCTGTATACAGTGCTCTGCCCGAAAAAGGAATGGTGTCTGAATTGATCTACAAGCAACAGTAAGAAAGAACGTGATTTAACTTTTAAACTCTTGCCATGGGCTTTGAAATCACAGGCATATTAATAGACAAAGCCAAAATGTATTAGTTGTTTCGGACTTTTAGGCAACTTAAGCCTAAACGTTCATTCATTCAGCTCTCCGTTCAACACAAAATTTCCAATGAAAGAATACCTTTCAACAATTAAGTTGGCCATTCCTGACACACTAATTTGGTTTTGGCACTGTTGTATTGTCTTTTCAGTGTCATACTTTGATTCAGAAAAGCAAATTCTCCTTCAAATGAGTGGAATATTAGGATTGTTGTCTTTGAGAAATATTTGAACCCTAACCCTAACTAGCAAAACCCGAAGCTAGGGTTAGGGTTTTAATCCCATACAATGTAGACAGTTTTTGATGTTATGGCTGTGTTTTAGGGCTGAAAGGATACCTAGGAATGTAGTTCTTTCAATGTTTTCTCAACGTTTTTTTCTGACCTATATGGCTGTATACAGTGCTCTGCCCGAAAAAGGAATGGTGTTTGAATTGATCTACAAGCAACAGTAAGAAAGAACCTTATTTAACTTTTAAACTCTTGCTATGGGCTTTGAAATCACAGGCATATTAATAGACAAAGCCAAAATTTATTAGTTGTTTCGGACTTTTAGCAACTTAAGCCTAAACGTTCATTCATTCAGCAGTCTGTTCAACACAAAATTTCCAATGAAAGAATACCTTTCAACAATTAAGTTGACCATTCCTGACACACTAATTTGGTTTTGGCACTGTTGTATTGTCTTTTCAGACTCATACTTTGATTCAGAGAAGCGAATTTTCCAGTCAAATGAGTGGAATATTGAGATAGTTGTCTTTGAGAAATATTTGAACCCTAACCCTAACTAGGAAAACCCGAAGCTAGGGTTAGGGTTTTATTCCCATACGATGTAGACAGTTTTTGATGGCATGACTGTGTTTTAGGGCTGAAAGGATACTTAGGAATGTTGTTCTTTCAATGTTTTCTCAACATTTTTTTCTGACCTATATGGCTGTATACAGTGCTCTGCCCGAAAAAGGAATGGTGTCTGAATTGATCTACAAGCAACAGTAAAAAGAACCTTATTTAACTTTTAAACTCTTGCTTTGGGCTTTGAAATCACAGGCATATTAATAGACAAAGCCAAAATTTATTAGTTGTTTCGGACTTTTAGCAACTTAAGCCTAAACGTTCATTCATTCAGCTCTCCGTTCAACACAAAATTTCCAATGAAAGAATACCTTTCAACAATTAAGTTGGCCATTCCTGACACACTAATTTGGTTTTGGCACTGTTGTATTTTCTTTTCAGTGTCATACTTTGATTCAGAGAAGCAAATTCTCCTTCAAATAAGTGGAATATTAGGATAGTTGTCTTTGAGAAATATTTGAACCCTAACCCTAACTAGCAAAACCCGAAGCTAGGGTTAGGGTTTTATTCCCATACAATGTAGACAGTTTTTGATGGTATGGCTGTGTTTTAGGGCTGAAAGGATACCTAGGAATGTAGTTCTTTCAATGTTTTCTCAACGTTTTTTTCTGACCTATATGGCTATATACAGTGCTCTGCCCGAAAAAGGAATGGTGTCTGAATTGATCTACAAGCAACAGTAAGAAAGAACCTGATTTAACTTTTAAACTCTTGCCATGGGCTTTGAAATCACAGGCATATTAATAGACAAAGCCAAAATGTATTAGTTGTTTCAGAGTTTTAGGCAACTTAAGCCTAAACGTTCATTCATTCAGCTCTCCGTTCAACACAAAATTTCCAATGAAAGAATACCTTTCAACAATTAAGTTGACCCTTCCTGACACACTAATTTGGTTTTGGCACTGTTGTATTGTCTTTTCAGACTCATACTTTGATTCAGAGAAGCACATTTTCCAGTCAAATGAGTGGAATATTGAGATAGTTGTCTTTGAGAAATATTTGAACCCTAACCCTAATTAGAAAACCCGAAGCTAGGGTTAGGGTTTTATTCCCATACGATGTAGACAGTTTTTGATGGCATGGCTGTGTTTTAGGGCTGAAAGGATACTTAGGAATGTTGTTCTTTCAATGTTTTCTCAACATTTTTTTCTGACCTATATGGCTGTATACAGTGCTCTGCCCGAAAAAGGAATGGTGTCTGAATTGATCTACAAGCAACAGTAAGAAAGAACGTGATTTAACTTTTAAACTCTTGCCATGGGCTTTGAAATCACAGGCATATTAATAGACAAAGCCAAAATGTATTAGTTGTTTCGGACTTTTAGGCAACTTAAGCCTAAACGTTCATTCATTCAGCTCTCCGTTCAACACAAAATTTCCAATGAAAGAATACCTTTCAACAATTAAGTTGGCCATTCCTGACACACTAATTTGGTTTTGGCACTGTTGTATTGTCTTTTCAGTGTCATACTTTGTTTCAGAAAAGCAAATTCTCCTTCAAATGAGTGGAATATTAGGATAGTTGTCTTTGAGAAATATTTGAACCCTAACCCTAACTAGCAAAACCCGAAGCTAGGGTTAGGGTTTTAATCCCATACAATGTAGACAGTTTTTGATGGTATGGCTGTGTTTTAGGGCTGAAAGGATACCTAGGAATGTAGTTCTTTCAATGTTTTCTCAACGTTTTTTTCTGACCTATATGGCTGTATACAGTGCTCTGCCCGAAAAAGGAATGGTGTCTGAATTGATCTACAAGCAACAGTAAGAAAGAACCTGATTTAACTTTTAAACTCTTGCCATGGGCTTTGAAAACACAGGCATATTAATAGACAAAGCCAAAATGTATTAGTTGTTTCGGACTTTTAGGCAAGTTAAGCCTAAACGTTCATTCATTCAGCACTCCGTTCAACACAAAATTTCCAATGAAAGAATACCTTTCAACAATTAAGTTGACCATTCCTGACACACTAATTTGGTTTTGGCACTGTTGTATTGTCTTTTCAGACTCATACTTTGATTCAGAGAAGCGAATTTTCCAGTCAAATGAGTGGAATATTGAGATAGTTGTCTTTGAGAAATATTTGAACCCTAACCCTAACTAGGAAAACCCGAAGCTAGGGTTAGGGTTTTATTCCCATACGATGTAGACAGTTTTTGATGGCATGACTGTGTTTTAGGGCTGAAAGGATACTTAGGAATGTTGTTCTTTCAATGTTTTCTCAACATTTTTTTCTGACCTATATGGCTGTATACAGTGCTCTGCCCGAAAAAGGAATGGTGTCTGAATTGATCTACAAGCAACAGTAAAAAGAACCTTATTTAACTTTTAAACTCTTGCTTTGGGCTTTGAAATCACAGGCACATTAATAGACAAAGCCAAAATTTATTAGTTGTTTCGGACTTTTAGCAACTTAAGCCTAAACGTTCATTCATTCAGCTCTCCGTTCAACACAAAATTTCCAATGAAAGAATACCTTTCAACAATTAAGTTGGCCATTCCTGACACACTAATTTGGTTTTGGCACTGTTGTATTTTCTTTTCAGTGTCATATTTTGATTCAGAGAAGCAAATTCTCCTTCAAATAAGTGGAATATTAGGATAGTTATCTTTGAGAAATATTTGAACCCTAACCCTAACTAGCAAAACCCGAAGCTAGGGTTAGGGTTTTATTCCCATACAATGTAGACAGTTTTTGATGGTATGGCTGTGTTTTAGGGCTGAAAGGATACCTAGGAATGTAGTTCTTTCAATGTTTTCTCAACGTTTTTTTTTCTGACCTATATGGCTGTATACAGTGCTCTGCCCGAAAAAGGAATGGTGTCTGAATTGATCTACAAGCAACAGTAAGAAAGAACCTGATTTAACTTTTAAACTCTTGCCATGGGCTTTGAAATCACAGGCATATTAATAGACAAAGCCAAAATGTATTAGTTGTTTCAGACTTTTAGGCAACTTAAGCCTAAACGTTCATTCATTCAGCTCTCCGTTCAACACAAAATTTCCAATGAAAGAATACCTTTCAACAATTAAGTTGACCCTTCCTGACACACTAATTTGGTTTTGGCACTGTTGTATTGTCTTTTCAGACTCATACTTTGATTCAGAGAAGCACATTTTCCAGTCAAATGAGTGGAATATTGAGATAGTTGTCTTTGAGAAATATTTGAACCCTAACCCTAATTAGAAAACCCGAAGCTAGGGTTAGGGTTTTATTCCCATACGATGTAGACAGTTTTTGATGGCATGGCTGTGTTTTAGGGCTGAAAGGATACTTAGGAATGTCGTTCTTTCAATGTTTTCTCAACGTTTTTTTCTGACCTATATGGCTGTATACAGTGCTCTGCCCGAAAAAGGAATGGTGTCTGAATTGATCTACAAGCAACAGTAAGAAAGAACCTGATTTAACTTTTAAACTCTTGCCATGGGCTTTGAAATCACAGGCATATTAATAGACAAAGCCAAAATGTATTAGTTGTTTCAGACTTTTAGGCAACTTAAGCCTAAACGTTCATTCATTCAGCTCTCCGTTCAACACAAAATTTCCAATGAAAGAATACCTTTCAACAATTAAGTTGACCCTTCCTGACACACTAATTTGGTTTTGGCACTGTTGTATTGTCTTTTCAGACTCATACTTTGATTCAGAGAAGCACATTTTCCAGTCAAATGAGTGGAATATTGAGATAGTTGTCTTTGAGACATATTTGAACCCTAACCCTAATTAGAAAACCCGAAGCTAGGGTTAGGGTTTTATTACCATACGATGTAGACAGTTTTTGATGGCATGGCTGTGTTTTAGGGCTGAAAGGATACTTAGGAATGTTGTTCTTTCAATGTTTTCTCAACATTTTTTTCTGACCTATATGGCTGTATACAGTGCTCTGCCCGAAAAAGGAATGGTGTCTGAATTGATCTACAAGCAACAGTAAGAAAGAACGTGATTTAACTTTTAAACTCTTGCCATGGGCTTTGAAATCACAGGCATATTAATAGACAAAGCCAAAATGTATTAGTTGTTTCGGACTTTTAGGCAACTTAAGCCTAAACGTTCATTCATTCAGCTCTCCGTTCAACACAAAATTTCCAATGAAAGAATACCTTTCAACAATTAAGTTGGCCATTCCTGACACACTAATTTGGTTTTGGCACTGTTGTATTGTCTTTTCAGTGTCATACTTTGATTCAGAAAAGCAAATTCTCCTTCAAATGAGTGGAATATTAGGATAGTTGTCTTTGAGAAATATTTGAACCCTAACCCTAACTAGCAAAACCCGAAGCTAGGGTTAGGGTTTTAATCCCATACAATGTAGACAGTTTTTGATGTTATGGCTGTGTTTTAGGGCTGAAAGGATACCTAGGAATGTAGTTCTTTCAATGTTTTCTCAACGTTTTTTTCTGACCTATATGGCTGTATACAGTGCTCTGCCCGAAAAAGGAATGGTGTTTGAATTGATCTACAAGCAACAGTAAGAAAGAACCTTATTTAACTTTTAAACTCTTGCTATGGGCTTTGAAATCACAGGCATATTAATAGACAAAGCCAAAATTTATTAGTTGTTTCGGACTTTTAGCAACTTAAGCCTAAACGTTCATTCATTCAGCAGTCTGTTCAACACAAAATTTCCAATGAAAGAATACCTTTCAACAATTAAGTTGACCATTCCTGACACACTAATTTGGTTTTGGCACTGTTGTATTGTCTTTTCAGACTCATACTTTGATTCAGAGAAGCGAATTTTCCAGTCAAATGAGTGGAATATTGAGATAGTTGTCTTTGAGAAATATTTGAACCCTAACCCTAACTAGGAAAACCCGAAGCTAGGGTTAGGGTTTTATTCCCATACGATGTAGACAGTTTTTGATGGCATGACTGTGTTTTAGGGCTGAAAGGATACTTAGGAATGTTGTTCTTTCAATGTTTTCTCAACATTTTTTTCTGACCTATATGGCTGTATACAGTGCTCTGCCCGAAAAAGGAATGGTGTCTGAATTGATCTACAAGCAACAGTAAAAAGAACCTTATTTAACTTTTAAACTCTTGCTTTGGGCTTTGAAATCACAGGCATATTAATAGACAAAGCCAAAATTTATTAGTTGTTTCGGACTTTTAGCAACTTAAGCCTAAACGTTCATTCATTCAGCTCTCCGTTCAACACAAAATTTCCAATGAAAGAATACCTTTCAACAATTAAGTTGGCCATTCCTGACACACTAATTTGGTTTTGGCACTGTTGTATTTTCTTTTCAGTGTCATACTTTGATTCAGAGAAGCAAATTCTCCTTCAAATAAGTGGAATATTAGGATAGTTGTCTTTGAGAAATATTTGAACCCTAACCCTAACTAGCAAAACCCGAAGCTAGGGTTAGGGTTTTATTCCCATACAATGTAGACAGTTTTTGATGGTATGGCTGTGTTTTAGGGCTGAAAGGATACCTAGGAATGTAGTTCTTTCAATGTTTTCTCAACGTTTTTTTCTGACCTATATGGCTATATACAGTGCTCTGCCCGAAAAAGGAATGGTGTCTGAATTGATCTACAAGCAACAGTAAGAAAGAACCTGATTTAACTTTTAAACTCTTGCCATGGGCTTTGAAATCACAGGCATATTAATAGACAAAGCCAAAATGTATTAGTTGTTTCAGAGTTTTAGGCAACTTAAGCCTAAACGTTCATTCATTCAGCTCTCCGTTCAACACAAAATTTCCAATGAAAGAATACCTTTCAACAATTAAGTTGACCCTTCCTGACACACTAATTTGGTTTTGGCACTGTTGTATTGTCTTTTCAGACTCATACTTTGATTCAGAGAAGCACATTTTCCAGTCAAATGAGTGGAATATTGAGATAGTTGTCTTTGAGAAATATTTGAACCCTAACCCTAATTAGAAAACCCGAAGCTAGGGTTAGGGTTTTATTCCCATACGATGTAGACAGTTTTTGATGGCATGGCTGTGTTTTAGGGCTGAAAGGATACTTAGGAATGTTGTTCTTTCAATGTTTTCTCAACATTTTTTTCTGACCTATATGGCTGTATACAGTGCTCTGCCCGAAAAAGGAATGGTGTCTGAATTGATCTACAAGCAACAGTAAGAAAGAACGTGATTTAACTTTTAAACTCTTGCCATGGGCTTTGAAATCACAGGCATATTAATAGACAAAGCCAAAATGTATTAGTTGTTTCGGACTTTTAGGCAACTTAAGCCTAAACGTTCATTCATTCAGCTCTCCGTTCAACACAAAATTTCCAATGAAAGAATACCTTTCAACAATTAAGTTGGCCATTCCTGACACACTAATTTGGTTTTGGCACTGTTGTATTGTCTTTTCAGTGTCATACTTTGTTTCAGAAAAGCAAATTCTCCTTCAAATGAGTGGAATATTAGGATAGTTGTCTTTGAGAAATATTTGAACCCTAACCCTAACTAGCAAAACCCGAAGCTAGGGTTAGGGTTTTAATCCCATACAATGTAGACAGTTTTTGATGGTATGGCTGTGTTTTAGGGCTGAAAGGATACCTAGGAATGTAGTTCTTTCAATGTTTTCTCAACGTTTTTTTCTGACCTATATGGCTGTATACAGTGCTCTGCCCGAAAAAGGAATGGTGTCTGAATTGATCTACAAGCAACAGTAAGAAAGAACCTGATTTAACTTTTAAACTCTTGCCATGGGCTTTGAAAACACAGGCATATTAATAGACAAAGCCAAAATGTATTAGTTGTTTCGGACTTTTAGGCAAGTTAAGCCTAAACGTTCATTCATTCAGCACTCCGTTCAACACAAAATTTCCAATGAAAGAATACCTTTCAACAATTAAGTTGACCATTCCTGACACACTAATTTGGTTTTGGCACTGTTGTATTGTCTTTTCAGACTCATACTTTGATTCAGAGAAGCGAATTTTCCAGTCAAATGAGTGGAATATTGAGATAGTTGTCTTTGAGAAATATTTGAACCCTAACCCTAACTAGGAAAACCCGAAGCTAGGGTTAGGGTTTTATTCCCATACGATGTAGACAGTTTTTGATGGCATGACTGTGTTTTAGGGCTGAAAGGATACTTAGGAATGTTGTTCTTTCAATGTTTTCTCAACATTTTTTTCTGACCTATATGGCTGTATACAGTGCTCTGCCCGAAAAAGGAATGGTGTCTGAATTGATCTACAAGCAACAGTAAAAAGAACCTTATTTAACTTTTAAACTCTTGCTTTGGGCTTTGAAATCACAGGCACATTAATAGACAAAGCCAAAATTTATTAGTTGTTTCGGACTTTTAGCAACTTAAGCCTAAACGTTCATTCATTCAGCTCTCCGTTCAACACAAAATTTCCAATGAAAGAATACCTTTCAACAATTAAGTTGGCCATTCCTGACACACTAATTTGGTTTTGGCACTGTTGTATTTTCTTTTCAGTGTCATATTTTGATTCAGAGAAGCAAATTCTCCTTCAAATAAGTGGAATATTAGGATAGTTATCTTTGAGAAATATTTGAACCCTAACCCTAACTAGCAAAACCCGAAGCTAGGGTTAGGGTTTTATTCCCATACAATGTAGACAGTTTTTGATGGTATGGCTGTGTTTTAGGGCTGAAAGGATACCTAGGAATGTAGTTCTTTCAATGTTTTCTCAACGTTTTTTTTTCTGACCTATATGGCTGTATACAGTGCTCTGCCCGAAAAAGGAATGGTGTCTGAATTGATCTACAAGCAACAGTAAGAAAGAACCTGATTTAACTTTTAAACTCTTGCCATGGGCTTTGAAATCACAGGCATATTAATAGACAAAGCCAAAATGTATTAGTTGTTTCAGACTTTTAGGCAACTTAAGCCTAAACGTTCATTCATTCAGCTCTCCGTTCAACACAAAATTTCCAATGAAAGAATACCTTTCAACAATTAAGTTGACCCTTCCTGACACACTAATTTGGTTTTGGCACTGTTGTATTGTCTTTTCAGACTCATACTTTGATTCAGAGAAGCACATTTTCCAGTCAAATGAGTGGAATATTGAGATAGTTGTCTTTGAGAAATATTTGAACCCTAACCCTAATTAGAAAACCCGAAGCTAGGGTTAGGGTTTTATTCCCATACGATGTAGACAGTTTTTGATGGCATGGCTGTGTTTTAGGGCTGAAAGGATACTTAGGAATGTTGTTCTTTCAATGTTTTCTCAACATTTTTTTCTGACCTATATGGCTGTATACAGTGCTCTGCCCGAAAAAGGAATGGTGTCTGAATTGATCTACAAGCAACAGTAAGAAAGAACGTGATTTAACTTTTAAACTCTTGCCATGGGCTTTGAAATCACAGGCATATTAATAGACAAAGCCAAAATGTATTAGTTGTTTCGGACTTTTAGGCAACTTAAGCCTAAACGTTCATTCATTCAGCTCTCCGTTCAACACAAAATTTCCAATGAAAGAATACCTTTCAACAATTAAGTTGGCCATTCCTGACACACTAATTTGGTTTTGGCACTGTTGTATTGTCTTTTCAGTGTCATACTTTGTTTCAGAAAAGCAAATTCTCCTTCAAATGAGTGGAATATTAGGATAGTTGTCTTTGAGAAATATTTGAACCCTAACCCTAACTAGCAAAACCCGAAGCTAGGGTTAGGGTTTTAATCCCATACAATGTAGACAGTTTTTGATGGTATGGCTGTGTTTTAGGGCTGAAAGGATACCTAGGAATGTAGTTCTTTCAATGTTTTCTCAACGTTTTTTTCTGACCTATATGGCTGTATACAGTGCTCTGCCCGAAAAAGGAATGGTGTCTGAATTGATCTACAAGCAACAGTAAGAAAGAACCTGATTTAACTTTTAAACTCTTGCCATGGGCTTTGAAAACACAGGCATATTAATAGACAAAGCCAAAATGTATTAGTTGTTTCGGACTTTTAGGCAAGTTAAGCCTAAACGTTCATTCATTCAGCACTCCGTTCAACACAAAATTTCCAATGAAAGAATACCTTTCAACAATTAAGTTGACCATTCCTGACACACTAATTTGGTTTTGGCACTGTTGTATTGTCTTTTCAGACTCATACTTTGATTCAGAGAAGCGAATTTTCCAGTCAAATGAGTGGAATATTGAGATAGTTGTCTTTGAGAAATATTTGAACCCTAACCCTAACTAGGAAAACCCGAAGCTAGGGTTAGGGTTTTATTCCCATACGATGTAGACAGTTTTTGATGGCATGACTGTGTTTTAGGGCTGAAAGGATACTTAGGAATGTTGTTCTTTCAATGTTTTCTCAACATTTTTTTCTGACCTATATGGCTGTATACAGTGCTCTGCCCGAAAAAGGAATGGTGTCTGAATTGATCTACAAGCAACAGTAAAAAGAACCTTATTTAACTTTTAAACTCTTGCTTTGGGCTTTGAAATCACAGGCATATTAATAGACAAAGCCAAAATGTATTAGTTGTTTCGGACTTTTAGCAACTTAAGCCTAAACGTTCATTCATTCAGCTCTCCGTTCAACACAAAATTTCCAATGAAAGAATACCTTTCAACAATTAAGTTGGCCATTCCTGACACACTAATTTGGTTTTGGCACTGTTGTATTTTCTTTTCAGTGTCATACTTTGATTCAGAGAAGCAAATTCTCCTTCAAATAAGTGGAATATTAGGATAGTTGTCTTTGAGAAATATTTGAACCCTAACCCTAACTAGCAAAACCCGAAGCTAGGGTTAGGGTTTTATTCCCATACAATGTAGACAGTTTTTGATGGTATGGCTGTGTTTTAGGGCTGAAAGGATACCTAGGAATGTAGTTCTTTCAATGTTTTCTCAACGTTTTTTTCTGACCTATATGGCTGTATACAGTGCTCTGCCCGAAAAAGGAATGGTGTCTGAATTGATCTACAAGCAACAGTAAGAAAGAACCTGATTTAACTTTTAAACTCTTGCCATGGGCTTTGAAATCACAGGCATATTAATAGACAAAGCCAAAATGTATTAGTTGTTTCAGACTTTTAGGCAACTTAAGCCTAAACGTTCATTCATTCAGCTCTCCGTTCAACACAAAATTTCCAATGAAAGAATACCTTTCAACAATTAAGTTGACCCTTCCTGACACACTAATTTGGTTTTGGCACTGTTGTATTGTCTTTTCAGACTCATACTTTGATTCAGAGAAGCGAATTTTCCAGTCAAATGAGTGGAATATTGAGATAGTTGTCTTTGAGAAATATTTGAAGGGTTAGGGTTTTATTCCCATATAATGTAGACAGTTTTTGATGGCATGGCTGTGTTTTAGGGCTGAAAGGATACTTAGGAATGTTGTTCTTTCAATGTTTTCTCAACATTTTTTTCTGACCTATATGGCTGTATACAGTGCTCTGCCCGAAAAAGGAATGGTGTCTGAATTGATCTACAAGCAACAGTAAGAAAGAACCTTATTTAACTTTTAAACTCTTGCTTTGGGCTTTGAAATCACAGGCATATTAATAGACAAAGCCAAAATGTATTAGTTGTTTCGGACTTTTAGCAACTTAAGCCTAAACGTTCATTCATTCAGCACTCTGTTCAACACAAAATTTCCAATGAAAGAATACCTTTCAACAATTAAGTTGACCATTCCTGACACACTAATTTGGTTTTGGCACTGTTGTATTGTCTTTTCAGACTCATACTTTGATTCAGAGAAGCGAATTTTCCAGTCAAATGAGTGGAATATTGAGATAGTTGTCTTTGAGAAATATTTGAACCCTAACCCTAATTAGAAAACCCGAAGCTAGGGTTAGGGTTTTATTCCCATACGATGTAGACAGTTTTTGATGGCATGGCTGTGTTTTAGGGCTGAAAGGATACTTAGGAATGTTGTTCTTTCAATGTTTTCTCAACATTTTTTTCTGACCTATATGGCTGTATACAGTGCTCTGCCCGAAAAAGGAATGGTGTCTGAATTGATCTACAAGCAACAGTAAGAAAGAACCTGATTTAACTTTTAAACTCTTGCCATGGGCTTTGAAAACACAGGCATATTAATAGACAAAGCCAAAATGTATTAGTTGTTTCGGACTTTTAGGCAAGTTAAGCCTAAACGTTCATTCATTCAGCACTCCGTTCAACACAAAATTTCCAATGAAAGAATACCTTTCAACAATTAAGTTGACCATTCCTGACACACTAATTTGGTTTTGGCACTGTTGTATTGTCTTTTCAGACTCATACTTTGATTTAGAGAAGCGAATTTTCCAGTCAAATGAGTGGAATATTGAGATAGTTGTCTTTGAGAAATATTTGAACCCTAACCCTAACTAGGAAAACCCGAAGCTAGGGTTAGGGTTTTATTCCCATACGATGTAGACAGTTTTTGATGGCATGACTGTGTTTTAGGGCTGAAAGGATACTTAGGAATGTTGTTCTTTCAATGTTTTCTCAACATTTTTTTCTGACCTATATGGCTGTATACAGTGCTCTGCCCGAAAAAGGAATGGTGTCTGAATTGATCTACAAGCAACAGTAAGAAAGAACGTGATTTAACTTTTAAACTCTTGCCATGGGCTTTGAAATCACAGGCATATTAATAGACAAAGCCAAAATGTATTAGTTGTTTCGGACTTTTAGGCAACTTAAGCCTAAACGTTCATTCATTCAGCTCTCCGTTCAACACAAAATTTCCAATGAAAGAATACCTTTCAACAATTAAGTTGGCCATTCCTGACACACTAATTTGGTTTTGGCACTGTTGTATTGTCTTTTCAGTGTCATACTTTGATTCAGAAAAGCAAATTCTCCTTCAAATGAGTGGAATATTAGGATAGTTGTCTTTGAGAAATATTTGAACCCTAACCCTAACTAGCAAAACCCGAAGCTAGGGTTAGGGTTTTAATCCCATACAATGTAGACAGTTTTTGATGGTATGGCTGTGTTTTAGGGCTGAAAGGATACCTAGGAATGTTGTTCTTTCAATGTTTTCTCAACGTTTTTTTCTGACCTATATGGCTGTATACAGTGCTCTGCCCGAAAAAGGAATGGTGTCTGAATTGATCTACAAGCAACAGTAAGAAAGAACCTGATTTAACTTTTAAACTCTTGCTTTGGGCTTTGAAATCACAGGCATATTAATAGACAAAGCCAAAATGTATTAGTTGTTTCGGACTTTTAGCAACTTAAGCCTAAACGTTCATTCATTCAGCACTCTGTTCAACACAAAATTTCCAATGAAAGAATACCTTTCAACAATTAAGTTGACCATTCCTGACACACTAATTTGGTTTTGGCACTGTTGTATTGTCTTTTCAGACTCATACTTTGATTCAGAGAAGCGAATTTTCCAGTCAAATGAGTGGAATATTGAGATAGTTGTCTTTGAGAAATATTTGAACCCTAACCCTAATTAGAAAACCCGAAGCTAGGGTTAGGGTTTTATTCCCATACGATGTAGACAGTTTTTGATGGCATGGCTGTGTTTTAGGGCTGAAAGGATACTTAGGAATGTTGTTCTTTCAATGTTTTCTCAACATTTTTTTCTGACCTATATGGCTGTATACAGTGCTCTGCCCAAAAAAGGAATGGTGTCTGAATTGATCTACAAGCAACAGTAAGAAAGAACCTGATTTAACTTTTAAACTCTTGCCATGGGCTTTGAAAACACAGGCATATTAATAGACAAAGCCAAAATGTATTAGTTGTTTCGGACTTTTAGGCAAGTTAAGCCTAAACGTTCATTCATTCAGCACTCCGTTCAACACAAAATTTCCAATGAAAGAATACCTTTCAACAATTAAGTTGACCATTCCTGACACACTAATTTGGTTTTGGCACTGTTGTATTGTCTTTTCAGACTCATACTTTGATTCAGAGAAGCGAATTTTCCAGTCAAATGAGTGGAATATTGAGATAGTTGTCTTTGAGAAATATTTGAACCCTAACCCTAACTAGGAAAACCCGAAGCTAGGGTTAGGGTTTTATTCCCATACGATGTAGACAGTTTTTGATGGCATGACTGTGTTTTAGGGCTGAAAGGATACTTAGGAATGTTGTTCTTTCAATGTTTTCTCAACATTTTTTTCTGACCTATATGGCTGTATACAGTGCTCTGCCCGGAAAAGGAATGGTGTCTGAATTGATCTACAAGCAACAGTAAAATGAACCTTATTTAACTTTTAAACTCTTGCTTTGGGCTTTGAAATCACAGGCATATTAATAGACAAAGCCAAAATTTATTAGTTGTTTCGGACTTTTAGCAACTTAAGCCTAAACGTTCATTCATTCAGCTCTCCGTTCAACACAAAATTTCCAATGAAAGAATACCTTTCAACAATTAAGTTGGCCATTCCTGACACACTAATTTGGTTTTGGCACTGTTGTATTTTCTTTTCAGTGTCATACTTTGATTCATAGAAGCAAATTCTCCTTCAAATAAGTGGAATATTAGGATAGTTGTCTTTGAGAAATATTTGAACCCTAACCCTAACTAGCAAAACCCGAAGCTAGGGTTAGGGTTTTATTCCCATACAATGTAGACAGTTTTTGATGGTATGGCTGTGTTTTAGGGCTGAAAGGATACCTAGGAATGTAGTTCTTTCAATGTTTTCTCAACGTTTTTTTCTGACCTATATGGCTGTATACAGTGCTCTGCCCGAAAAAGGAATGGTGTCTGAATTGATCTACAAGCAACAGTAAGAAAGAACCTGATTTAACTTTTAAACTCTTGCCATGGGCTTTGAAATCACAGGCATATTAATAGACAAAGCCAAAATGTATTAGTTGTTTCAGACTTTTAGGCAACTTAAGCCTAAATGTTCATTCATTCAGCTCTCCGTTCAACACAAAATTTCCAATGAAAGAATACCTTTCAACAATTAAGTTGACCCTTCCTGACACACTAATTTGGTTTTGGCACTGTTGTATTGTCTTTTCAGACTCATACTTTGATTCAGAGAAGCACATTTTCCAGTCAAATGAGTGGAATATTGAGATAGTTGTCTTTGAGAAATATTTGAACCCTAACCCTAATTAGAAAACCCGAAGCTAGGGTTAGGGTTTTATTCCCATACGATGTAGACAGTTTTTGATGGCATGGCTGTGTTTTAGGGCTGAAAGGATACTTAGGAATGTTGTTCTTTCAATGTTTTCTCAAAATTTTTTTCTGACCTATATGGCTGTATACAGTGCTCTGCCCGAAAAAGGAATGGTGTCTGAATTGATCTACAAGCAACAGTAAGAAAGAACGTGATTTAACTTTTAAGCTCTTGCCATGGGCTTTGAAATCACAGGCATATTAATAGACAAAGCCAAAATGTATTAGTTGTTTCGGACTTTTAGGCAACTTAAGCCTAAACGTTCATTCATTCAGCTCTCCGTTCAACACAAAATTTCCAATGAAAGAATACCTTTCAACAATTAAGTTGGCCATTCCTGACACACTAATTTGGTTTTGGCACTGTTGTATTGTCTTTTCAGTGTCATACTTTGATTCAGAAAAGCAAATTCTCCTTCAAATGAGTGGAATATTAGGATAGTTGTCTTTGAGAAATATTTGAACCCTAACCCTAACTAGCAAAACCCGAAGCTAGGGTTAGGGTTTTAATCCCATACAATGTAGACAGTTTTTGATGGTATGGCTGTGTTTTAGGGCTGAAAGGATACCTAGGAATGTAGTTCTTTCAATGTTTTCTCAACGTTTTTTTCTGACCTATATGGCTGTATACAGTGCTCTGCCCGAAAAAGGAATGGTGTCTGAATTGATCTACAAGCAACAGTAAGAAAGAACCTGATTTAACTTTTAAACTCTTGCCATGGGCTTTGAAAACACAGGCATATTAATAGACAAAGCCAAAATGTATTAGTTGTTTCGGACTTTTAGGCAAGTTAAGCCTAAACGTTCATTCATTCAGCACTCCGTTCAACACAAAATTTCCAATGAAAGAGTACCTTTCAACAATTAAGTTGACCCTTCCTGACACACTAATTTGGTTTTGGCACTGTTGTATTGTCTTTTCAGTGTCATACTTTGATTCAGAAAAGCAAATTCTCCTTCAAATGAGTGGAATATTAGGATAGTTGTCTTTGAGAAATATTTGAACCCTAACCCTAACTAGGAAAACCCGAAGCTAGGGTTAGGGTTTTATTCCCATACGATGTAGACAGTTTTTGATGGCATGACTGTGTTTTAGGGCTGAAAGGATACTTAGGAATGTTGTTCTTTCAATGTTTTCTCAACATTTTTTTCTGACCTATATGGCTGTATACAGTGCTCTGCCCGAAAAAGGAATGGTGTCTGAATTGATCTACAAGCAACAGTAAAAAGAACCTTATTTAACTTTTAAACTCTTGCTTTGGGCTTTGAAATCACAGGCATATTAATAGACAAAGCCAAAATTTATTAGTTGTTTCGGACTTTTAGCAACTTAAGCCTAAACGTTCATTCATTCAGCTCTCCGTTCAACACAAAATTTCCAATGAAAGAATACCTTTCAACAATTAAGTTGGCCATTCCTGACACACTAATTTGGTTTTGGCACTGTTGTATTGTCTTTTCAGTGTCATACTTTGATTCAGAAAAGCAAATTCTCCTTCAAATGAGTGGAATATTAGGATAGTTGTCTTTGAGAAATATTTGAACCCTAACCCTAACTAGCAAAACCCGAAGCTAGGGTTAGGGTTTTAATCCCATACAATGTAGACAGTTTTTGATGGTATGGCTGTGTTTTAGGGCTGAAAGGATACCTAGGAATGTAGTTCTTTCAATGTTTTCTCAACGTTTTTTTCTAACCTATATGGCTGTATACAGTGCTCTGCCCGAAAAAGGAATGGTGTCTGAATTGATCTACAAGCAACAGTAAGAAAGAACCTGATTTAACTTTTAAACTCTTGCCATGGGCTTTGAAAACACAGGCATATTAATAGACAAAGCCAAAATGTATTAGTTGTTTCGGACTTTTAGGCAAGTTAA